>NW_008752044.1:13736-18418 GCF_000715545.1 Opisthorchis viverrini | reverse complement strand
ACTGGCTCCTCGAGCAACGACTTCTCAGATAGAAGTTTCACTCATCGGGTGAAGTTTATTCTTCCGCGGAGCTACTTATATATTGTTCGTAGTGTGAGGAGATTTGGGATACGTGCGTGTGAACCAACTTTATTTGGGAATGCGAGTTTTTCTTGCGCTGATACTAAGCCAAACAAAGGCTAGCGTCGTATGCAGTCGCTAAACGTCCCATTCATCCCCCGCACTATTAGGTCACTCACCCTGACTTCCCAACTACTCACTTTTCCACACCTAAGCGTAGAATGTATTGCCCCAATCACTGTATTGGCCTCACCTCGTCAGACATGTTTATCAATTATTTTTTGTGTATTGAACACATCTCTAGGTGGCTAGATGTTTTACATAGTGTTTCTGATTGAAATATGGCTGAAATATGACTGAATGTTTACACACTCTTGCGTTACTATGGATTCGAGTGAATCAAAATCCTGTAATGGGTGGCATCTAATGTGCTGAATGTGTTCGGCGACTTCAAATCTGTGAATCGAACTAGCTATAACTACTCAAAATCTGTCTTTAAAGCTGTCCGACTTAGACCTTCGAGTTCACTCCGTATGCACAACTGCTTCAACCAGGGTGAAGCCATAATGGTCACTTGTTTTCCCATTTTCTTATCGGTTTGTTTCTCCTAGCAGTTTGTTTCTCCACCGGCTCAGAACAAGAGAATTTGTTGTTTTTCGCATGCACTTAAGATAAAACGCAGTGAATGGGAAATCGTCCAAATTATTCGAGGCCGTTTTCACGTATCCCTTCCCCAAAATCAACCTGGTCTGTACACAAACGGAACCAATGGTTGAACCGCAAGGCGATTTTTTTACTGAATACGGCGAGCCAAAAATTAGAACGCTAAGGTAGGTAAGATGTTCAGCTGTAGTATTCTTTCGGTGCCTATTTGTCATGCCACCCGAAGGTTGCACGAGGGCAGGGAAACTGCCAGGTTGCCCAAGCCTACACAGGGGAAGTCGAGAGGCAGAGGTCGGGTTCAAACCACGGACCTCCCGGACAGCAAATTCGCGCTCTAACCACTTGGGCCATCTCGCCCCCAAAAGTTGAAAGTCAGCAGGTCCCACGGAGACTAGAACACTAATCATGGTGATAATTTCTTGTGCGTTCGCACACAATTTTGGGGTTTCGTTGTAAAGTATCTGCAAGTGGTGTGGCGAAAATTAACCTGGTTCAACGGTTCTCGCCTACCTACAAGCATTCCACACTGTTCCACACCGAACCCCAACTCTCTGGATCTGGTAGCCACATCCGAACCGTAAAGCTCAAATTACATAACTTTCTGTTGGCTGCCTTTTAAGGCGAACGTATGCGTCTGCACAGATACCATTTCGTCTCTTCCGCTGACTCTGGAATAGTCTTCCACACTCCAGACTGGCAGTTAATTCAGTTCAAATTCAAGCAGCACTTCTTATACACCAAGTATTTGTTGAATAATTCGCCATCTCGTTCCGCCCACATAAACTCACAAACTTTAACCAATACATATGCGCATAGTTGGCTACTGTTTGCAGGTAACTCAGTAACAACAAACAGGAAAACATCACGCCTTGTTCGGCCGGCACAACTTGGGTTAAGCAACTTCTACACGCAGTGAAACAGAAGACGTAGACTCACTGCAGACCGTGATGAGCAGAACGGAGCACAAAGACGTACCAGCAGAAAGAACGGGAATTTCATGGTCTGCAGTATGTATGTAATTCAGCTTCGTATCCAGTGGAGAATCAGCTGCAACGTAATGTACGGAGTTCTGAAAGTCAAAACAGCAACAAGCGTGTCAGCACAATAACTAACAGTTGCACAAAAACCTGGAGAGCTACGGCGCGTTCACGTCCGGTCACCGATAGCCCCAAGTCGTTGTCATAAAGTCATTTGTCTATGTTGGACGTTTGAACACACCGTATGAAAAAGATGCAGTACACTGCTGAAGCAAAGTTAAGGGACATCAACGCACCAACTGTCAGATCTTTAACTGTTCCTCGGGATGTGAAACTGGCAAGTGTACTTCGTTTACTGAACATTATATGCATACCTTTCGCACTCTTCAACCAAGTAATTTGGACCAAATTGCCAGCCACCCATAAGTTGCACTTTGTTTAAATTGCCACTCAATAAAAAAGATTCAACTCAAGAGTCACGTCCCGTATTTCGGCTTTCGACGCCCGTACCGTCCAGCAAGCGTTGAAACGGACCCCTTGATGAGACATTTTGACTTCCTTTCAGAGTGTGCCACCTCTCGGATACCAGCACATAAAACTTTCCACCAGATACTCATTTCAAGACCACCGTCTTCATGGGGACACGCTTATTGGTTCCGATTAGGCTATTAGGCGAGCACGAGTAACGGCTCACTTTTCCTCTAGATCACATGGATCGACTTGGGACTAATTATTTCATTACTTTCGTAAATCGATATCACAAAAAAATCGTTCAACTGTAGCACCCTTTCGGTAACTAGCTGCCATGCCAAACGAAGGAGGCACGAGATCTGGGATACTGCCGGGTCGCCCAAGCCTAGACAGAGGAAGTCGAGAGGTAGAAGTGAGATGCCTCAAATGGCGTTGGAAATGTCCGCACAAAATATGACGATGGTGGTCATGTGGAGGAAAATAGCACAATAAAGTACTTAGTCCTCAGGGTCATTTATCCAGTCTTGCCGCGCGATCAAAAGGGCTATGAAAATTTCTGAGATAGGTAGCTCATACTGATGCCGTCAAAAATGCAAAAAACTATGATGGTCTGTGGAGTCGAGATGGCTCAAGTGGTTAGAGCGCGAATTTACTGACCAGAAGGTCCGTGGTTCGAACCCGACCGGTGCCACTCGACTTCCCCTGTCTAGGCTTGGGCGACCTGGCAGTATCCCAGCCCTCGTGCCTCCTTCGCGTGACATGGCAGCTAGGCACCGAAAAGGTGCTCCAGCTGAAAGATCATTATTATTATTATTATTATTATTATTATTATTATTATTAATATCACATCCTGTTTGAGGCAATCAATTAGTCGAATCCTAGAAACCGGGCATAAGGGAAACCGCTTTGGAAAAGACAGATCAAAGGCTTACTCAACAATCCGCCATTTTGATCATTCCCCTTCTAACATAAACTTTAGAGGTGCCGAATAAAGAAGAATTCAGAAATTCGCCTCTTAGACGTGACAAGATGCTTTCCTCGGTTGGGTTCAAGAAAATCCACTAAGATACTAATCCCCATTTTCAAAAAAAAAAGTTCACGAACCTCTCATGAAAACCATTGTGGTATCAGCCTGGTAGCTGTGGTGTCCCTGATATCACCTTACACGAAGTGGTTGATTACTGAGGACCAAGCTGGGTTTCGCTCTGAGTGGGAATACGCTGACAACATGTTCACATATGCTTCTTCATATGCTTTGAAACCCTCACGGCTGTCAAGCTTGCCCTGATATGAGGGCTCGTTTGAATTCCGTCAGATGCTACATGCAAATAGTGATGTCCTACCTAAATTTGTGTTTCCCCTAGAAGCTTAATACACCAGATCCTGTGAACGTACACAGGTCAGCAGCAAGCACTCACTAGAGTCGCCAGGAAAGACTATCTTCTATCAGCAATCCCTTTGCGAATTTTCAGTGGTATGCTACTCGGTTCTCCCACACCAGCTTCTAAAACGTCCATAGTTGACTATGGCTCACAAATGTTAGGTATTCCAACATGAGTGTTCTAGGATTCAATTCTTCGACACTGCACGGTTCACACCTATGCAAACTGTTGTTAAACGACCAGAACAGCATGCTAGCTGTGGGGCCAGCTGATAAATTTACATGCCTGGGCAGCTGCACAGTGGATTTATGAGGGATTTAATAACTCCAAAAATCCGATAGGTCAAGGCGGATTTCGCCAAACTCCGATAGCAATGGTGTAGTTAAGAGTGGAGCTATCACAGTACCACACTTCGTGGGGTAAGAAATGGATAATATGTGCCGAAGATTGAAAAAAAATATGTCTCCGGATATGTAATCTGCTGAGGTATGGCGGGTGGGCTCATGAAGGAGGGATACAACAACGACAGACTAGTCGCGCATGTGGGAGGACCAGTCACAAACAGGTTGGAAACAGCCAAACATTTGTGTCAATGATTTGATATTGGAGTAAGGGAGCCTGAACCAACAGAATCAGGCATGTTGAGTTCCCCGATGAGGGCCTCGTGACAAGGTACATCAGTGACAGTAGTAAACCTACTATCCTGAGAAGAAGAACACTTGTGATTCAGACCAATTGAACAGTTACTGAATAAGCCACACAAAAAGTAACAACGTTTCAAAGTTAACCAGGCAGAAATATCACTGCTTTCATTCGTAGGAATGTCACACTCGGCACAGGTATTCGAAGGAGAATTTGACCTTGTGCTCCATCACCGTAATTTGGCCTGAAAGAAGCACTTCGGAATTTTGACCAACTTAAGAGGTCATACTTTGCAAGCTGCTTTAAACTGATTGAAACATTTGACGAACCAGAGCTCGAGAGAGCTCAATGGTTAAGACGCGGACTCACCGACCGGAATGTCTGTGGTTCGAACCCAACAGAGGTATATCGACTGCTACTGTCGTGGTCACGTGGTTACGAATAGACCTGACCTAACCGTGATGTGATCGTTTATGTGCCTTCGTGA
>NW_008752044.1:0-2877 GCF_000715545.1 Opisthorchis viverrini | reverse complement strand
TGTCAAGCTTGCCCTGATATGAGGGCTCGTTTGAATTCCGTCAGATGCTACATGCAAATAGTGATGTCCTACCTAAATTTGTGTTTCCCCTAGAAGCTTAATACACCAGATCCTGTGAACGTACACAGGTCAGCAGCAAGCACTCACTAGAGTCGCCAGGAAAGACTATCTTCTATCAGCAATCCCTTTGCGAATTTTCAGTGGTATGCTACTCGGTTCTCCCACACCAGCTTCTAAAACGTCCATAGTTGACTATGGCTCACAAATGTTAGGTATTCCAACATGAGTGTTCTAGGATTCAATTCTTCGACACTGCACGGTTCACACCTATGCAAACTGTTGTTAAACGACCAGAACAGCATGCTAGCTGTGGGGCCAGCTGATAAATTTACATGCCTGGGCAGCTGCACAGTGGATTTATGAGGGATTTAATAACTTCAAAAATCCGATAGGTCAAGGCGGATTTCGCCAAACTCCGATAGCAATGGTGTAGTTAAGAGTGGAGCTATCACAGTACCACACTTCGTGGGGTAAGAAATGGATAATATGTGCCGAAGATTGAAAAAAAATATGTCTCCGGATATGTAATCTGCTGAGGTATGGCGGGTGGGCTCATGAAGGAGGGATACAACAACGACAGACTAGTCGCGCATGTGGGAGGACCAGTCACAAACAGGTTGGAAACAGCCAAACATTTGTGTCAATGATTTGATATTGGAGTAAGGGAGCCTGAACCAACAGAATCAGGCATGTTGAGTTCCCCGATGAGGGCCTCGTGACAAGGTACATCAGTGACAGTAGTAAACCTACTATCCTGAGAAGAACACTTGTGATTCAGACTAATTGAATAGAGAGCTATTGAACAGTTACTGAATAAGCCACACAAAAAGTAACAACGTTTCAAAGTTAACCAGGCAGAAATATCACTGCTTTCATTCGTAGGAATGTCACACTCGGCACAGGTATTCGAAGGAGAATTTGACCTTGTGCTCCATCACCGTAATTTGGCCTGAAAGAAGCACTTCGGAATTTTGACCAACTTAAGAGGTCATACTTTGCAAGCTGCTTTAAACTGATTGAAACATTTGACGAACCAGAGCTCGAGAGAGCTCAATGGTTAAGACGCGGACTCACCGACCGGAATGTCTGTGGTTCGAACCCAACAGAGGTATATCGACTGCTACTGTCGTGGTCACGTGGTTACGAATAGACCTGACCTAACCGTGATGTGATCGTTTATGTGCCTTCGTGACTCGTCCGTGCGACACTCACTGAGTCGCTCAGTCCCAGATCCTCCACTTTCGAAGTTGGAACATGTGTGGCGAGTTGTTGTTTAAAAATCATAATGTGCCCAACACCATGCCTTGCGGTCAGGCTTTTGGACCAGACTCTCGTCGGAAACCCTAATCGTCTGTCTGATTAGGTCTGGGCGCCCTGGTAGTATCCCAACCCACGGACAACCATGAAGTATACACACAAATAATCTCATGAACACGTCGAGTGTCGCGCGACCAGTCGGGCAGCATTACTAGCTGCGTATAGCACGGCGGGTAGACAGAAACACAGCACTGCTGACGCCTCTCTTCGTACCTTTCACGTATTACGCCCTCTACCTAACACCACCCCACTTTCCACTAGTCTGGGCACTAAAACTGCCCGCTTTGTCCACGATGCACCACACTCGGCTGCGGCTTCTCTCGTCCGAATTCAAGAACAACCGTTAACACTTCAAGCTTGTTTCCAAACCCCCAAACCGGGTAAATTTAGGTGTCTTCAATGTTCGCACACCGAAACAAGCAGGACAGCAAGTGGCTCATACTCACACGATGGATTACCCCTGTATTGATGTATGCTGTCTATCCGAAACAGGGATGCAGGACGCAAGCACCGTAATTGAAGTGACTGCCCGCTCGCTTTCCTCCGGGTGAAGTGTCTTCAGTTTTGACCACCGACGTCGTTGCTGGTGTCGGGTGGTGTCAACGGATTCGTAACGAGGTAGTTGGAAAACAAGTATTTCGTTCAGTCGCGGAAAACACCCAACACTATCAACTGCGGTGGCTCGGTCGTGTGTTGCGTATGCCGGAACCTCGTTTATCGACACGTGTTGTTCTCCGTACCTCCTTCAGAACATCGTAGACTGCGAAGTGGACAATGTGTAACGCGCCTACGAATGGCTTATGTGTCGTTGGCGCGGTCCGCCTTCCAGGAGTGAGATCCCGTGACCCGCCTTCACTTGGATGGAGAATTGCAATAAATGGCGGCTGGTCGACGTCACAGGCGCTCGCCCTGTCAGTTTCTTTCTACGTTGGTTGAGCGCTTGGAAGTGTAGGCAGCTCAGAATGTTTGCGATAGGCCAGCACCAGGTCCATTCCCTCACTTACTGTTTATCTTTTCATTTTAAAGCTTCGAGTAAAATTACAAAAAAATTATGACCCTACAGCGGTGTGGGATCGAGGTCAACCCTAATGTTGCTGTCTCCGAGGACGACGGTGACGCGTAATCTGCCTGTATCTCAGCCCTCGTGCTTAGCAGGTAGCTCCGAAGAAAAAATCGTTCAGCTGTAGCACCCTTTCGATGTCTAACTGCCATACCACCAGAAGGAAGCACAAGGGCTAGGATACTGCCAGGTTGCCCAAGCCTAGACAGGGGAAGTCGAAAGGCAGAGGTCGGGTTCGAACCACGGACCTTCCGGTCAGTAAATTCGCACTCTAACGACTATTATGATTATTATCATTAGTACTTCTATCATTATGATTACCAGCGTGCGCGCGAGAAGAAACGGAACGATGATGATAACGGGCATTTTGGAGACCAGAAGGGATATGATTAAAACAAAAATCCAAGCCATGCTTAAACTGTTACCACCAATTGATGTCG
>NW_008752043.1:470035-470858 GCF_000715545.1 Opisthorchis viverrini | reverse complement strand
TAAATGGGGAAAGAATTAGTAAAAGACAATGGAATGGAAATTACCAGAGCCCCGTTTGCCCAGGATGCGTGAAAGAGGAGGGGTTGGATTTTACGGCAGAAAAAGCCCACCCACCACCCACACCTCTAAGGATGCATGATAAATAACAGATAGTAAATTAATTACCAAACAAAACTTACCTTCAAAAGGAAAAAGTTTATCAGACCAAAACTTACCTTCGTCTTCCTAAGTGTGTTGACCTAGGGAACTCACTCCGAAAGCTGGTTGTGCTGGTTGCACATGGGGCAAAGGAACGTCGGAGACTCAAGTGAACTGCCAATGCAACTGCAGTGCAGCCACACGTGACAATAGTCGCACTGCACCCAAGCAATCATCGACCCCTCACAGGAGCTCTCATAGGTGTTGCAGACGCCACAAACATCAGCATCAACATGTGACGTCAGTGGTTCACTCTTTCTGTGCATTTGCACGGTGCTGTATTTCGCAGCTGTTCGCACCTTGTGGTCACGTAACCTGATACACTGCAGGTAATAGTTATCGTCCTGCATATCGAAGGTCTCGTCTAGCCCGGCCATCTTGTCCTCATAAAGCGGAAGAGGACTCTTCCGGGCGCGTCTGCGATTGGTACCGTTGGAAGTGCTAGGTTGATTATTGCACCTCACAGGCGCGTTCACAGCTAGCGAAGATATGCCATCACGAGAGACTGTCACGGATGTTGATGCCGCCGTTAGCATCTCGACCCTTGATGAGCCTGTGACACCTTCTGAGGGCAATACGTAGCTAGGAACACGACCTGCGGAAACCTGATCAGCAAACGTACGCA
>NW_008752043.1:432782-468960 GCF_000715545.1 Opisthorchis viverrini | reverse complement strand
GTTCGGCATGGCGTGGGCACCCGGACCGCAAGCGGAGCAAGCGATTTATGGCCATGTGTAGCTGGGCACCAGTTTATATGCCATTCTGACATTGGGCCCCCATGGCCTTGATACACCTGCTGCCTGGTCCAGACCGCAAGTCGCCGACTCTGGGGAATTTCATTGTCAACATAACGGTACATACAGTGGTAGTGGCTAGCTCACAAAGTTCCTAATAAATCTCGTTGTCCATATTTACCAGTTGGTTTCCACGGTGAAACTGGATGCTGAACCATTGTCAACATAACGGATGATACAGTGGTAGTGGCTAGCTCACAAAGTTCCTAATAAATCTCGTTGTCCATATTTACCAGTTGGTTTCCACGGTGAAACTGGAGTGATGCTGAACTCACTACATACACTATAAGGTCTGCATGCGACCTCGAGCGTTCAACGAATGATGCGGCCTTTTAAAGTATCTTGTGGGTGGGAGTGTACATGGAGTCAAATCTACTCATTTACGGTACTAAATCTCAACTTCATTCAAGTTCTGCTTTCATATACCGATTTCAGGTAGCTTAGTACAATCGACATTTCGTTGTCCTCTTCATAACATGTAACTATCCAGTACTCAATCGCAATAGCAGCCCCTCCAAATAGGGGCTGTTTTCTGGGAAACTGATCAACTAACGTGCTTGCGTTTGTATACTACTAAATCTTCCAGTACAAAGTATCAAGTTTGGCACCTCCCACATCAACTGCGTAGCCTCTCCAATGACATTCTTACCCTATGCTGAAACTCATAACACTCCTCCTACAATGGAAGAGAAAAAAACGGGAGCAAGTTCTGTCGGACGTCCGTTCCGCTGTCCTGAGTTTGCCCGGGAGATCCTGAGAGTAAAAAAGCTCTTGATGGCGGAGCGAAAATGCTAACAAAGTCTCACTATATACACGCGGTATGCCGCTTTTTAGCAACTCGTTCTGCAAAACCTCCACGCTTGTTTTAGACTGTAACGGTGTCACCTTATCGTACAAATACGCAACGCCATCAGACGCTTTAGTTTTTTCCTGTGGTCTCACGTCCCCGTATGCTCTGAGCAACCTTATTTGAGCACAATTTGGCAAATGCACGTTCCTCATAATCATACATGTCTTCACCCGTATACCATACACTGATAATCTACACCCGACTATCATTTGCGGTTTTTGAAATCGGGCGCGCTATTCCAGGCTGCAGTATAACTCATATCCTAGTGCTTTCTAGCCGAGTTGACACTTTCTATTTCGAGTCTCCAATGTAGACACGGTTGTCTCATTGCCCCGTCTGAGTGGCAGGAATCATCCACGGTGCGCTCTTGGAGGACCCAGAAATACCCTTGACCCAAACTGGGCCTAGTTTGTCACGGTTTCTTGACAAAGTATAACTACAGTGACACAATGATGCCTCAATTATCATGTCCCCTACATGTTGGGAGATAAACCTATTATTTTTATCAACCCCAAATGACTCATCCAAGATGTTCATTTGCGGGCTGTCGACGAACCCAACGCACGACGTACAACGATTGTCATACCTAGTCTGATTGCTTGCACGTAGTCCACCATATCTCTGATATTCCCCGGATATGCGCCCAAAAGACCGACCCAATCTGTCGAATTTGTGCCAGAAATTAGAAGCACTGGCCACGCTATGGTGCTGTCTTCTTGTTCTTCCCTTGAACCCACTAATTTTATTCAATGGCAACATCAGGGGTCCGGTAAAACGATGGAGATATATTTTTGCCACGCGCCCGATGTAGCATGTGCTGACCATCATATAAACTAAAAATTCACTAGCTGTGACGAATCCATTGGCTTTGTTTGGCAGAACGTCTGCCGTAACCATGGATAACTTTTCCCATACATGTTGTGAATGGCTGATCCATTTTGATTTTGCGCGGACAAATAGGGCGTAATTACCGTTCATGGAACCTTGAGATTATTTCCAAATCCATCGTGAAGAAGCGAGCTTGTCCAAAGAATTTTCCACCGTCTTCAAGGCGACATCATGCGAAGCCATTGGCGGCCATTAAAATACGAATTCAGCCTACACAGTGAGACTCGAGAACGATTAAACAACTTCCAACAAAAATGTGAAGATTTTCAGGGTTCAGCTAACCAACTGCCCACCAGTTCTTACGAACTGGCCGCAAAGGTGCGCAAGCTTGAACCACGGCTTTGGACATGTCTACGTATATTTTTGTCCCCCATATTCGGTTTTATGGATGACTACACAACTGTAACCCAAGCGGTCCATCTAGCTTAGACACATTCCCTATGTCCACAAATTACCACCCTTGTTCACTCCGATCGCCTATCTTCGTTCGTCGCCACTGGCCATCCTTTTGTACTGTCTGCTCGTTCTAATAATAGAATATCTTATTTTTCCTAGTAAGAACATCCATTTTCATTCAATGTGCACTCTTTGCATGTTTTAGCAAGTCCGATAAAAAAACTGTTCACACTCAGAGCCAGTGAGAACATCCGTTTTCAATCCAGATCACATCCCCTTGTTAGAAATCCCCTTCATCCCCACTCGGCCAAGGTGTCGCTCATCATCCTGTCTTTGTTGTCTGTGGCTTGAGCTAAAAAGTCAGCTCACTGTCACCCCGCTGTTGCAAAGATCACCGGTTTGGGTTAAAAATATCAACTCTTATATTGTAGGGTACCCTATTTGTTTTCCGTCATTTACCAAAACGCCATACTACCATCAATAAAACTGTATGTTACCGTCCCTAATCTCCACCATGTTTGGCTCAGACCAACTTTTGTACGACCCTGCTTGTGCTGGACTATTAATATTTCTGTATGTATGTCCAAATTCTACGCATTACCAGGCGCCTGCAACTAGTGGACTTTGTGACTTTAGTTGAACTGCACTATCGTGACATGTCTAATGGTATGCTACCTACAATTTGGGAATAGACAATTTTACCAGACTATACCACCGGAGTCTCTCATAAATGTATTGAAAGAACTGCATCGGCCCGTGCGGATGCTTTATTCAAGGCCTGAGTATACTTGTAGTCGGTCTTTTCCTCAATCAAGATAAACCACAGAAATAGCAGTAAACATAGTCTTTTCAGACTCGGCCCCTCCCTAACTAAGAGTTGAGGGATCTTTCTGATCCGTCAGGAAAGACCCATCTATCACACCTTTGTTGCTCATCGCATTCGTTCCGGTTGTAGATTACAACCGTGTACTTTGGTTCGACTGCGTTGTCCTTGATATTGGCAGCGAACTTTTTTAATCCTCCATGGAAGCAAACTATGTAGTGCTGACTTCCAAAGCGACTGCTATTTGTCTTTCCGTCTTTGTCTCCACAGCCCATTCACCTGACTTTACTTTTTTCAGCCCAAATGAATTGAGGAACTCTAAATCAATCTGAGCACTCAGGCTGTCTGGACACCCGGCTGCACTCTTTCTCATCTTTTGACCCGTCCGAACCTCACGGAGCTCAACGGTACTGCCTTAACTCATCTGAAATGGGACTTATCCTGTGCCCAGTTCGGTTCACGATATCGGTAGGATGGGCAAGAAGCATAAACGTGAGTTACTGGCTTAAAACGCTGCTGCCCAGACTTGTACTGTGCGGTTCAAAAACTACTGTATCCCAGGCCCAAACACTTATCCGTCGTTATCGATCAGGGGACTCCACCGTCGGCGCGATTCCCATAACCCAGTCGCCAACGCACACGCACCATTTTCCTTCACAAAACGGACATGAAGGTTCCATCCTCAAGGTGTTCTTTCTCAGAATTTTATCAACAATTTGGGTCCTGGACGTCCGTCACCACCAAAAACCCTTCACATGTTACTTACGAGTTCGTTTTTGTCTCAAATTTTCTTTAAGCCACCTCCAGACTACTTGCTGTGCACTCTTTGCATGTTTTAGCAAGTCCGATAAAAAAACTGTTCACACTCAGAGCCAGTGAGAACATCCGTTTTCAATCCAGATCACATCCCCTTGTTAGAAATCCCCTTCATCCCCACTCGGCCAAGGTGTCGCTCATCATCCTGTCTTTGTTGTCTGTGGCTTGAGCTAAAAAGTCAGCTCACTGTCACCCCGCTGTTGCAAAGATCACCGGTTTGGGTTAAAAATATCAACTCTTATATTGTAGGGTACCCTATTTGTTTTCCGTCATTTACCAAAACGCCATACTACCATCAATAAAACTGTATGTTACCGTCCCTAATCTCCACCATGTTTGGCTCAGACCAACTTTTGTACGACCCTGCTTGTGCTGGACTATTAATATTTCTGTATGTATGTCCAAATTCTACGCATTACCAGGCGCCTGCAACTAGTGGACTTTGTGACTTTAGTTGAACTGCACTATCGTGACATGTCTAATGGTATGCTACCTACAATTTGGGAATAGACAATTTTACCAGACTATACCACCGGAGTCTCTCATAAATGTATTGAAAGAACTGCATCGGCCCGTGCGGATGCTTTATTCAAGGCCTGAGTATACTTGTAGTCGGTCTTTTCCTCAATCAAGATAAACCACAGAAATAGCAGTAAACATAGTCTTTTCAGACTCGGCCCCTCCCTAACTAAGAGTTGAGGGATCTTTCTGATCCGTCAGGAAAGACCCATCTATCACACCTTTGTTGCTCATCGCATTCGTTCCGGTTGTAGATTACAACCGTGTACTTTGGTTCGACTGCGTTGTCCTTGATATTGGCAGCGAACTTTTTTAATCCTCCATGGAAGCAAACTATGTAGTGCTGACTTCCAAAGCGACTGCTATTTGTCTTTCCGTCTTTGTCTCCACAGCCCATTCACCTGACTTTACTTTTTTCAGCCCAAATGAATTGAGGAACTCTAAATCAATCTGAGCACTCAGGCTGTCTGGACACCCGGCTGCACTCTTTCTCATCTTTTGACCCGTCCGAACCTCACGGAGCTCAACGGTACTGCCTTAACTCATCTGAAATGGGACTTATCCTGTGCCCAGTTCGGTTCACGATATCGGTAGGATGGGCAAGAAGCATAAACGTGAGTTACTGGCTTAAAACGCTGCTGCCCAGACTTGTACTGTGCGGTTCAAAAACTACTGTATCCCAGGCCCAAACACTTATCCGTCGTTATCGATCAGGGGACTCCACCGTCGGCGCGATTCCCATAACCCAGTCGCCAACGCACACGCACCATTTTCCTTCACAAAACGGACATGAAGGTTCCATCCTCAAGGTGTTCTTTCTCAGAATTTTATCAACAATTTGGGTCCTGGACGTCCGTCACCACCAAAAACCCTTCACATGTTACTTACGAGTTCGTTTTTGTCTCAAATTTTCTTTAAGCCACCTCCAGACTACTTGCACTTTGGTAATTGATCAGGTGGCTGTTGATCTGTTTGCCGAGCTTGGCAATTGATTTGCAAACGTTTCGTCGCCATTCGAGCAGATATCTTCAGTGCGCTGTTGGTTGGGTAGTTCTTCTCCAATACACCTCCTCCACTACACCCGAGCTACCAATATTCCAACACATTACTTGCACTTTCGCAGCCGTTCAGCAATATATTATATTCTGGGTTAAATTTCTCTGTCACCAAGCAAATAATACGTTCTAGTTTATGATCACTCGCTCTTAATGACCTGCATTATCTCCCCTCCCGAGCTACCAATATTCCAACACATTACTTGCACTTTCGCAGCCGTTCAGTGTTCCAATATATTCTGGGTTAAATTTCTCTGTCACCAAGCAAATAATACGTTCTAGTTTATGATCACTCGCTCTTAATGACCTGCATTCCATTATCTCCTCCTCGCCTATCATGAGTTAAATCGCTAATCGGTACTCAAAACAGAAAACCTCACTCGCACACATCCACAGAAACTGCGCTACCGGACTTACAGAGGTTACCTTCCTCAGAACCTTTAAATGATGCTGACCTGGGTTAATTTGTACCATATTCCACACTACGTCACCTCCACTCAATAATTATGTATTCTCCTCCAGTTTCCTCCTTTTCATACACAGAAACTCCCGACTCATGATAGTTGATGAATTCAATGTCTCATCCGTTGGCTTAAGATCCTCGACAGTCTCCTATTCTGCTCCGGATGTAGACTTTTCAAGTACCAAAGTCTTCATTGCATTGTGGTGTTGCAGCCCAATGAACTTTTGATCATCGCACCAACGTTGGGGACCTGGTTTTTACCAGTTAATGTCCCATGGGCAGTGAGGTTCTCTGCTGGGCAGAAGAAACCGCCTTGTGTTATCGTCGATGATTCTGTATTACCGGAGATGTGCCAGCGAGTTTTCACCTACTCCGGCGTGATTCCCATTGTTATGGCTACCCCACGAGCATTCTTCACTCTTTTTCCCCTGGGCCGATCAAAACATCTCGACGGCTGCCAGTGTAACGGTAGATACTACTGATGAGGCATGAGGGTAGTATGTAGTTATCTCGTAAATCTGCTTCGCGTCCATTGAAAAGTAAGATTTATTACGGAGTTTGCGAAACTGCTTTGTAGCATCCGTTTACATAGCCAATGAGTATCCAGAAAAGTTCAGGAAGACGCGTTCGAGAAGAAGATGAATACTCAATTTTAAAAAACCAGATGCATATGAGAGATTCACTTCTCCGTCCAATAGTCCGTAACCGTTCAGTTGGTGTTTCCCAACAAATAACTCCGCAGCGGAAGCCTTCTTCTTTTCACCAGGGGAAGCAAGAAAGCAATCTCACCTACATTTCCAATTATCACCATCACCGTCAAGTGCCATGGCACCCTCATTAACTAGCAGTCTATTGATCGGCTATTGATATACCCGGTGAGCTTGGTGGTCGCCAAACCGACAACTAGCAGGCACAACTGAGGCAAAGCACATCGTCATTGTTGGTTGGCCTTCCATGGTAAAACTTTTGGAACAGTTCAGTAAGTGAACCACAAGTGTGCTAATTACATTCATTTCCGGAAATCCATAAAACCTGATTGCAGTTGGTCATCGTAGGCTGTTTTAACGCAAATCACTCCCTTGACTACATACAAACAGGATTGTTATGCATACATAGCCGCACTCTCGATGCTTTCATAATTTCAGCAAGGAGACATTGTGATGAACTTTAATGTTTTGAGGTTCTCGGGGCAAGGTAGGAGGAGAAGCATAGACACTGCTTTAAGTGAAATTGACGTTTTGTCAAATGGGGTGATATAGGATTCTGCCAATACAACCTCATTGACTCTTCTGAGTCTGTGACTCTGATTTTGATTCCAAAGTTTTCTACCTCTTCTACGTCACATCGCATCTAACCAACGTCCCACTCTTAGAGACTATAACTTTATTTGGTTACACTGATCACTTTTAATCTCCATGATTTCCTTTGTCGACGGTATGCAGAAGATACCTTTATGCCTGTGTCAAACGGAATACGAATTGGTGTTTCAATAAATCGTTTTACCGGAGAACACCCTGTGAAACCGAAAGTGACGGTGTATTTAACTTATCGAACGTTAACTTAGTAAGACCATGTACAAGGTAATGTCAGAGATCTGTCCATTGAGAATTCACATGGACGGGACAGCACGTGAACTTCTATGGTTTTATGTCAGTGTGGCAAAAACGAACTCTGACCCAGACTTTGACGAAATCAGCGATGCGGGTCTGTTCTGTGGACATACTGTACTCTGAAGCGAAGTACACTGTCAACATACTCGTAGCTACTTGTTTATCAGAGAGATTTATAGCCCAGAGTATTTCTGAGCATCCCATCCAATTGTGCGTCACAACCGTTACAAAGAATCTAATTTAATTTCTTCTTCCCTGTAAAATGTGTTTACCAGAAGATACAGTCAATCGGCGCTTATTTTCACCTCTACCATGCACTTTTCAGATGCAACTTTAGTCCATCCAGAAAGCCACCTGCTCAAAAGTTCTACTTCGACCTGTGCGATGGACTTCCACTACTTTGATCTATGTGTTAAACCATTCTACATATTCCCAGGGGACGCAGTACGGGGGTGAATAGTGTGTGTGAATCCAACGGAACCCGGACTCGGGTTGATGGATTTGGTGACCACTCCCGGTTCTTAAGTAGGATCACAAATGCTTTATGTTAGCTAATTAACTGCACCGTGGTCACATTGAACCGGAAAATGGTCATCTGAGAGAGAGAGAGAGAGAGAGAGTAAAGTGACATTTAACCCCCCTGTTCTACATTTGAATCAAACAGATAACCATATTGTCATATCTATTGATCGAACTCTCCAGATTCAAACCACAACACACGAAATGATGTTATTTCTCCACGGACACATACCAGACTAAGCTATACACAGAAATTTCCTTCGCTAGTCATGCCAGTACAGGTCAGACAGCAAGACAAAGGAGCCCTAGAAATACCGCAGTGTTGAGTCATTCTTGCACATTATATCCGACAAAGTAAAAACAGAAAAACGAATACTACTTTGGCGTTATCGCAGTCAGGCGCGTTGAAGGTAAAATATTCCGGTTGTAAGACCGAGAGGTGGGGTGGACAGTTTGCAGAACAGCACAACACACCTAACGGTATTTAAAACAAAAATAAACAAGAAAGTAAACATAGACATGTACAAATAAGCACGTGTCTGATAAAACCTTCTAGAAGAATCCGCAGATGTACAATTTAAGTAATTCAGTGCAGTCTGGGGGTTGAGGATGAGACCGTCCTTCGTGAACAAGTCCCTACTGTTACTGACCCTACGAAGCCACAGTTTGAAAGAGCCATGAAAGTTAAGATGCCACTTGATCAACGCGTTCTAGGGAAGTTCCAGTGGACGTGCAACCCGATGTCGTTCCGGAACTCACGTCAAGTTGACTTCGGGTAGTACTCAAGCTATCTGAAATTGAATTATCAGTTGGCGAATTGCACTTCGTACAAGGAGATATTGCGTTTGGAGGGACAATTTGATTAGATGGGCGACGAAGTTGTACGGGAACCGTCGCAGCAGCAGCTTCAAGTGAATACCAATAGTTGCAATCACACGAATGAGCAGACTGGCTATCTGAGCCATCCACTCCATCCTGATGTTGGTGTGTTGAGTGGATATGGTTATTTACATGAGTTGGGCTGATCTCAGCAACTTCTTCTGCCATCTCTCCAGCCAATGACGTGGAAGCAGAATCTCTTGGGATAGTTTCATGGGCTTCGAGATTTCTTCCTTCCGGAAGTATGTGTGCATGCGACGCTTTGTAGATTCCATTGACTAGAGTGGGTAAACGGTCTTGACCGGTGTGTTTCTGGTGCCCAGAAAACTGATTGGCTCCTGCAATGTCTGAGTCACCCCTGGGATAAATCGCTTGCTTTTGGAATCCGGACATGGTTCCCTGGTTTCCTCGGCCACAGGTGGACAAGCCAACATGGCCTACCATTCCAGGACGGTGAATTGAATGTTTTCGCTCTAGATGGGTGGAGGTTCTCTGGCTGGTTGTTGGCTGTATTCCATTACCATGAATGCCCACACTTCCGCTCATGTTTAGGGCTCCAGCTCTTGATAACTGTTCTAAAGAAGTAGATGCGATCTGCTCTGATCGCATCAAACCGTCTCTTGAACGCTTCTCTTTGTGGTATCCACATGTGTGAACCCTAGGTAGGCTGCGATGTCCCAGATGTTCACACATGCCATCTAATTGTCTTGGACCAGGTTCCCTTGAAACCCTTTCGTTAATGTGTCCCTCGTGATGTGTTGCCTGGTGAACCAGTCTTCGTACTTGTTCCTGATGTCTTGGACAAAAAGCAGCAGTTGGAAGTTCTCTGAGTGCGGCGGCAACATTTTGTTGTTGGCGAGCCAATGCTTTCAGACTATGTCTACGACAAAAATGATGTTGTGCCGTCGGTGCCATCTTATCAAAGGGTCGCTCTACTGATCCTACCCTGTAGGGAGCGGATGATCGGTGAGAATAATCAACTGGTCGCGTGCTTGTTAATGACAACATTGACTTGGCCGGTTTCGGAGTGGCAGAATTTATGGGGTGTGCTTCTTCACTTAGCGGTGCACTCTTTACAGTTAGGGCAATACTAGTATCGCTCACCGTACTGATAATATTCTGACGTTCTCTAGATGTCACGGAATGATCAAACTCTTGGGTATGATATAAGTAGGCTGATCCCGACTGTCCCTGTACCAATGTTGTCCCATGCTGTTCTATGGTGGAGTTTGCTTCACGTGACCTTAAATAACCAATCACGGTCGAGAACAGTTTCCAGTCACCAAAAGACATGCCTAGCTCTTTTTGTAGTTCATCCATTGAACATATAGTTAACACATTCCCAGTGAGATTCATTCGTCTTATTCTTTCCTCATATTTCCCGATTGGCATATTCTTTACCCGTTCAACAACCGATCGAGATGCTCTAGTTGACGTTGGGGCTGGTGGTGCAGGATCATTGACGGGAGTTTCCGAATCACTAGAACTGGTTCTAACCTTTCTGTCCAATTTATGCGCGCGGGAGTTGCTCCGTTCCTTGCTAATTCCAAGTTTGTAGCGAGATCTTGATTTTGCAGACGTTTGGTTAGCCGATAAATCCTCGATGTCCTTAAGCAAGTTGCATATGTCATCGATAGTCATTTGATGCAACTGCTTTTTGGGCAATCCATGCTGAAAGGTAAAAAGACAATAATGTAAACTGAATTTCCAGACACAAATTACTGGTAGACTGGAGGTACAAATTGGCTAGATTGATCCCTTGTGATGGCAATGTGAGTAAACTTACGTTGTTTTCCTGAGGCATTTCTTTGGAATTAATTGACTAAGAACGCTTTTCAAGCAGCAGTATAAAAGTTCCTAGAGTCTGCAGTTAAAAAGATTCTCCCACAACACAGGCATCTAAAGCCAAAGATATTTTGCGTACGCTCTGTGGAGGCCATATTACAGAGGCCAAATGCAATTCAGCGAATGACGTCAAACTTCCAAACAGAACAGTCTCTTACAGAAGACTGCTTGTGTTTTCATTTCAAATGTTCACTTACTTGGAGTCGCCGGCCACCCATACCTTATACAAATGACGAACTACTTAAGATAGGTGTCAGAGTGTTCCGAAAAGCAATCTAATGACCAGTGAAGATATACTGAAGTTTCACTTACAAACAACTTGCAAATGAATAGCCGAAAAAGCGCTGGACAGCTGTTCTGCTTCCCGATGGTGCACTTATAATAGATACCCGGGGAGTTATCAATCGTCCGCCGTCCAATCAGACAGGAAGTAGAGATGCACGCGACTGTGCCTGGCTGTTCATGTGCGCGCTAGGTGACGAAGCGGACAACGAATCACATCAATGTATTAGCCAGTTTATTGGGTATTGGTTTTTCTCTTTAAGTCCGTGATAAATCTGTACCAACAGGGTGACCCTCCATGAGCTTCTTCTCTTAACCCAACGGTGTCTTAACATGTCCAGGTACAGACAGCTGACTGTGGTGTGTTCAACTCACACTCAAACAGAATATGGTGCCAGCAATCGGTGACAGGAAGTTTCATGAGTTGGTAGAATAATATCCCTTCTGCCGTGCTATTTATATACTGCTTACTACCATTCTATTTATATGTAATGCTGTTTGGCTAATTATTAAAAGGACCCACATATATATATATATATATATATATATATATATATATATATATATATATATATATATATATATATATATATATATATATATATATATATATATATATATACCCCAATCTATAGGAAAGCAAGAAACAACGCACTACAATCCAGAATATGCATAGGCCAAGTCACGTGGAATGGAAAATTATTTTCCATGAGCAGTTCGTTTAGTTAGCCTGAAAGATGGTTGCTTTCGAGTTCTAGGCAAGGCGAGATAATTTCCTCTTGCTTAGTGAACAGGGACTAGTCTTCAAAAGGTATATTGAAATTGTTGTTGTGTAACCACTTAAATTATCGGCGCGCGACAGGCTGGACAACTAACCTTAATGAAGTCACGTGAGCTCACGCAATAACAACTTACTTGGTCATTCTGTAACTGACCAAGCGCGTGTATATGTTAAGTCTTTACAGGATGATTTATAAAGGTGCACGCTTCGAATTACTATCATTGGTAGGAATCTAGTGTGGTTTGGAAAGTATCGATGGGAAGTGGATGCCTCATAGAAAATGGATGGATTAACGTAAATAATGCCAAGAAACTTCTACTGGTAGAGGAACCAGGATGGATAGGGCACTTTTGTGCTTTAGCTTAACTCTGATTACCATTAGGTGAAATCCTTTCAAAACGAGAGGCGCCATCAGTTGCAATTTTATTCTGATAGCCTTTGGGCTCGCAACTAGCCAGTACATCTAACCGCAATTTAGAACGTTTGCCGAAGCAATAGGCACAGTTGTAACATACGCTTTCGGTAGTAATGCGATTGGGGAATCTTTCATCATAATGCATATGTCTACACGACAATGAATTACGACGTACTTACGTATCTACGCCCGACAGATTAGCTACAAATCAACACAAATGTTTCTGTTCTGTTATGAAAATGACAAGACACAGCTTTCTTTTACTTGAAGCTCGAAGCAAGGCAGTCACCATACTTATAGGAGACTGAGTAAATCGAGTCGCGTATCTCTGCTTGCTTGCCAGCTAACGACAGTTTCTTCTAATAAGTATAGGTTCATGCCTTACGAGAAGTAAATCTTGCGAGAGATCGATGAGGTCAGAGCTTGTTGTATCAACTAATAGTTGTTTCATGCACAGGATATTTGCCACTTAAACAACTGTACTATACAAACTGTCTCAGAGTTCACGGTAAAAGCTTTCAAGCTGATAACTGAATCATCGGTCATGTAAGTTACGAAAGTTTGCACATAACGTTTACGAAGATATTATCCCACCAAAACATTTCAGTTGTTTACGACTCCGTCAATATCGGGGTGTCACGATGAACTTCGACAAGCGCATTAGTGCGGGGTTGGGAGATGCCCAACCATTCGAATCAGAATGGCGCATTCAAAGAGAGCAGAGGGCGATCCGCTGCTGTGTGATACAAAGCGCTGAAGACTTCGTTGGCCCATTCTATCATTGTTTGACCCCAATGTGCCAGTCATTCATTTTCACGTCTTTGAACCTAGGACTTGTAAAGGTGGCATATAGAAAACAAATAGCAATTTGGTCAGACGAGGTTCGGATGCCGTGTACTGAGCTTCAGGCCACTAGTTGCTTTCAGTCTGTAGTAATCGGTCAGGTGCAACCTTCCTGGAAGCATTTTGTTTGTGGATATATTCGCCTTTGTTGACACCTGGAGTCTGTCCCATATCAGTCATCAGCAGATGATCTTCTTTGGTATGTTCAAGTGGTGCATATAATATTTGGCTTTGTTGAAGCACACGGCTTCCGTCCGAGTCGGTGACCGACAGGTTGGGGATTCAAGGGTACAACAGTCAGCCAAGCAGTCCAAGACTGCAGTACCATACGCGGTGTGTTTGCCTAGTGCCAACCGACAGAAGCTGCGACCAAGGCTGACCACAACTGGTAACGGTAGGGCCTGTTTCCAGCAGCCGTAATCCGAGGGATATAAGCTTACAAGATTTTTTCCAATATAACTAAAATACTCCAAGGAAGAAAGTTATGAAGTTTCTCATGTATGAATCCTGTCGCGCCCAAAATGGACCCCGAAGTCTTTCTTGACGCTGAATGGTTACGGTTCACTTACTATGCGCAGTAACCAAGAGATATTACTAGGTAACACAATACCATGGTTCTGCTAAACTTTTGACAATGTTCCATCAGAACCTGGCTGCACTCTGCCTTCCCTACGTAGTTCAGAATATATTGTCCAGGTGATACTATTTCAGTAGGGTCAGGATCATGTGTGAAAAATCGATTAGTGGAGTCACCTGGCACTGAAGATAAACTCATGTGTGAAAAATCAATTAGTGGAGTCACCTGGCACTGAAGAGAAACTTAAATGCACATAGGCTCCTAGCATGCCTCTATATCGCATACTGGTGTAGAGAAGTGGGACGCCCCCTGCAGAAAATATCGATGGGAAATAAAGCGGTTTATTTGGGTTTTGATGTCCTTCAACTTTGTTGCATAAGAAAGAAGGGTAAATTTTGTTACTATTTGCTCTCAGTAGCCATAATGTTCCAAAGTTTGCTTTCTGGCACACCTTAAGTCATGGAACGATAGCGGTCAATGTTTACTGCTCTGTTCCGAGATCAACCCCGTAAGCCTGTTGGTTGTAAAACTCCAGGCTTACGATAGGGTGGCCGTGAAAAGTTGAGAATACTTGTCCAGAAATTCACTAGGAGTCGGGTTTCTGATGGTTTCAACGCTTAGTTCAACTAGATTAACTCTTTGGTGTCCAGTTAAAAATAATATGTTGTACGTCAGTCAAATGCTTTACTTTGGAACAGATCACAAATATCTATACGGACTGTGCCCTTTGTTTTTCTCAAGAAAAATCACCCGTGGTGCTACCACTACTGACAGCGGTACTCGTATATTTAGTAGGTTTATTGGAGTTTTCCCGTCTATTAATCCAGCGGTAATGCTGCGCAGTAGCATCCACTATGTTAACGGCAATACCAAGTAGCCAGTCACCTCCTAACGAAGCACAGAATTGTGGATGATTGACATCTTCGTACTGTCGAATTGCTGCCAAGATGACACCACTTTTGTGAGTTATTATCACCTTCTGCCGAATGAACCAACATGTTTAAAATTCTACGAGAGTATCGATTTGAAACAGAAGATGCAATCAGGCAAGAAGATAGACAATAATCACAGCCTACCTTTAATTTGACGCGACAAGCGGGAGCCGTGCTCGCAGTGGTCATGGAGGGATGACATCTCTTGATTTCGTCCGTCTTTGGTTGTTGTCCGCTGGATGAGATACGCTTACTGGAATCCAACGACTGAGATCTCACTTCAGCTGGGGTAGCTGTTTTATGAAATAAGCGGTAGTCGGTATTTTGACCCTTAATGAAATCTCTGGTATAAATAATACACCTGATAACGTTGGAATATCACCAACAGGTTACTAAAAAGCAATGAGAGGTTGGAAATTGGTGCGTAATGGTTTGGTAGCTGAGACTACCGAAATGCGAACCCTGAATGTGTTGTACTGTGCTGGGACGTAATTCTTCCGATTGAAATTTGTCCAGTTTTTAAGCTGAAATACTTTCTTTCCGGGTTAGAAAATGGGAGATGCTTCGGATATGCATTTGGCGTTGGCATTAATGCCAAAATAAACTCACCTACTATTGTCAAATGCCGTGAAAACTACAGATGACCTATTTCTCTGCTGAAATGTATTTGACCACAATCATCTGTTGACATAAAGGACTAAGTCGCCACGCCTGCGTAGGCAATCACCACCTACAAACGGCACACAACCGTCCAGTTTTTTGAATATGTGTACCTACCGCATATTTGTTGATTAACCGGCACCATTAACAGTGACGGCTGAACAGACTCTTCTGAAACGTGGGCAAGTGCCACCTACACACCTATTCGTCTGTCAGATTTCTCACCCAAAGACCTACTTTGAAGCTTTCAGATAGCACGTCACTCAGCTCCTTGCTAATGGACACTCACTTCTACTTACTTAAGTGAGTTTCATCTGAGAACGAATGGCTGTTATCCAGATCCCTGTTTCAAATAACAATGCTTGAGATAACAATGCTTGGTCCAAAGATATAATTAGCCATGATCCGCTTGGGAAACTTTGGCTTTTGGCTGATTCTTTGTGAGGAACCGCTAAAACGTTTTCAGCTGTCCTTCATGTAAAGCAGTCACGTGCAGGAGATTGATCTGCTCCAGTGGAAATATCCCGGTAAAGAATCATTCTGCGCCAACGTCAACCAGAGCATTTGGTTCGAAACGGTGAAAACCGAGGTGAAAACTTATTTTCGTGATCATCATATTAATTATTGATAAATTTCAAATTTTTCCATGAATCATCCAACGCTGTATCCGGCTGGAAGGAACTGACGCCAGTTGGCCAAAGTAACTGAATGAACTGATAAATAAAAAGACTCATACTAGATGGTGGGCTAAGTTCGCCTAGTGCAATAGTCTAAGCATAGTCTAAGCATAGCTTGACAAGCTCCAATCCAAATTTTAGCCCCATGGTGAACGTAAGCATGACCTCGATACCAGATTTGGCCAAGCTCTACCACTTGACTCACCAACAAAAGCTTTAATCTAACATTAACGCTAGACCTTGTCCTGACCTCAACCAAAACTCCTGTCCTTAGCACAAATTCAAATCCACCTGCAAATCTAACTGTAACACCGAAGATGACGCCACATCTAATCCATACCTCTAACGCAAAGCCCAATCACAATCATTAGCCATTTTCTGATCCTAACCGCAAATTTAGCCTGCAAGCAAGGCAAGGATAAGCTCAAAGCCTTTGCAAACACTATCCTACTTGCGGACTTCTGGTACTCTAATATCTAGGACATTGAAATACGGTATACTGACGTCTGAACCCACCAATAGATGGAGAACATTTTCTAGCTTGGCTGTTCACTCTGAAGTCTAGTGGTAACTTCGTGCGATGGACAAAGATGTTTTCTGTTCTATTTATCTCAAAAATTGTCTACTTTCAGGCTGGTTCCGAACTGTATATCTGGTGAAAACAAAATGGAATACTTACACGAATTTTGTTGATCTAGACATTTTTTCACCAGCTTTGCAGAGACTCATTCCTGGGCCTTTGATGCCAGTACTTGTGTCACCGAATCCCCTAAAACCCGATGAGAGCTTTCAACACCTGTGTCGCTGTTAGCACGCGTCCAAACCGAAAAGCACAAGTGCAAAGAACGAGTCGCAGAGGTCATCATCGGTCAACATATGACCAGAATAGCAGGTGACTGCGCGGAACATACCAAACACGACATAGCAACATACTACCAGCGGAGCGGATGTGAAAGTGGTCAAGGCGGAACCGACGAATGCGTTCAAGCAAGTGGCCATATTTGGCCAATCAGCCATCGTATATTCTTACGCCCTAGGTTTGTGTCTGACTGATAGTACAGTCCTTACTCTGACTTTCTGTCTTCTACTCATCGTGTGTCTGGCGTAACCTAGTGGGAATCGACAATTACACTTCTCATACGAAAACCACGTGATTATTACCCCACAAGCCACAGCCTAGTTGGTAGCGCGAAAGTGAACATAATTCAACATTCGAGTCGTTGATCTAGCTTTCGATTCGATGTCATTATAAACAGTCCTCATGTTTGTTGAACAAATGTTTGGAAAGGTACTGTTTTGTGACCAAGGGAGCATATGTACGCGTATTCCCGCGTGTTTTTCGAGGGAACTAAGTTCACCATATTTTAATATAGAAGTGTAGGCACGCGTGTCACGTGATGATTCCGTCACTTTCCACCAATCACTTTTCACCAATGAACACACTAAACCCAACCATAAACAACAAGCTGCCAAAGGACGATAATCCATTTCTGATTGACTTTAGGATGTGTTCGTTAAAAATGCTAATTAGATTGGTGGAGTTTATGTATCGATCAAAAGCAGCATTTGGAATTGTGAGCTCTCTCTCCCTCTGAAAATGGACACTTTGGAG
The DNA here is from genome assembly GCF_000715545.1 of Opisthorchis viverrini. NCBI lineage: Eukaryota > Metazoa > Platyhelminthes > Trematoda > Opisthorchiida > Opisthorchiidae > Opisthorchis > Opisthorchis viverrini. The sequence continues at coordinate 451,401 of NW_008752043.1, read as the reverse complement.
GAATGCAGTCAGATTTGGCCTTTCGAGAGAATTACACGGGACCTAGCTGAATCTCTCGTTCTTGATATTTTTAACAAAATTTGTTTCCAAATGAGTGTATTGCGCTGATCTCGTGCAATTTGGGTTCGAGTAGAACATGAGGTTGACGGAAACTCGGGGAGTGCGCCTACGTGATGAGCCAGAAGTAGGGCGAAACGGTTGTGGACTATCGAAGAATTTTCAGAAACCTTATAAGGGATGTATGACGTCTATGGAAACTTTTGATTCGACCAACTTATGATCGGCGCCGTAGAGAAACTATCACGAAGACCGAATGGAACTGACTACTTTGTTCAAAGAAGCGTGATGGCTGCTGTTACAAACGGATTTGGCGTCAGATTAATGTACGAGAAGATTGTAAAAAATGTTATCTATAAGACCAGAAGCCCACACCACAGACAAACTGACCACTGATATCACTACAATACGGATTTTTGCATGTACGAATATCCCAGATAAGCCACAATTACTGGCCATGTCCTTGGATGGAAAAAGAAACCTATTATGTTTTATCCAATGGTCACAGAGTGAAGCACCAACAAGCAAGAAAAAACAGCCGTTCGGCTCTAACACTCATTCAATGCCTACCTGTCATGCAACCCGAAAGAAGTATGAGGGCTTAGACACTGCCAGGTCGAGATGAAAAGATAGGGCTCGAAACACGGACTTCTCATGGTTGGGTCCCTAACCAATGAGCTACCTCAAGCCCAGTAAATCACCCGACAAGTGCAGCTAGTCCACGCGCAAGTTCAGTACAGTGAGAATAATTTATGGAAAAATCAACTCGAAAAGAGAGTATGCCTTTGGAATTCACATTCTTGTTTGGCAAGTACTGTAATCCCTCTCCAGCTACGGAACGCTTTCTCAGAACTACCTTTTGCAGTGTGAATCCAACAAACCGGTAGAATCAGCTGATAATTGAACGAGGAAGAAGTAACACCTGTCGCAAAACAAACAACTGGCCAGTATTTCACCTACGATCTTGACTTCCTTTAGTTCCACGGTGAAAGCAAATGGAAGGCTCGTAATCGATGTTATTGTCTGCAATTGTTTACACATGACTGCAAATGACACTTGTATCGACACAGTCCTTAGGTCGGAAGTAGTGGAAAGTGTGTGTTGTATGGGCGAATCTCCGGCCACTCACAAGCAATGCGAGTCCACTGTGATTATTGATGTATAAGATTTTTCACAGTAGCTATTTTCTGTAAAGTGGACTTGAGAATCAGCGAAATACGCTCATTTGCAAACAAATTAGGTTTTTCGAGAGACTCTCCTGGAACCCAGCTAAATCTCTCCTCTATGATGTTTTTGAGCAACTGAAGGTAATGCACACGGCCTCCTCATGTTTCACTCAATACGAGAGATTCAACTGGATTTCGGGTGAGTCTCTTGAAAAACTAAATTCATTTACAAATGATTGTATTTCGCTAATTCCGTGTAATTTGGGTTCAAGTAGAACAGAAGGTTGACAAAAACTCGAGGATTGCACTTACTTGATGAGCCCCAATCACGGCAAAACCAGTCATGGGCTATCGAAGAATTTTAAGAAGCCTTATGTGTAGTATATTATGTCTGAACATGAGGATGTTATGATATCAAGGTGAGCATAAGGCGGAATGGATAATTGTCACTTAACCAAAAGGACTTCAAGGTCTATGCGATTCTTTATTCTAAAGGAACATAGCTTGATTTCCGCTTGTCCACCGAGCGGCTTGTGTAAAGTAACCTTGATAGACGTCAGTGACGAATATTTCCGAAACTCACCTCCGCCGGATTTTTCTTCAACCATACTTTCGCTCATGTTTACTTTTGTCAGAAGCACGTCTGAAATTCGAAAAAAGGAAACATGTGGGGTTCACTGGAAGTGCTAACATTGTTTTTTTTTTAATCTTAAATACGGTTCCGTGCAGTCCCAGTTACTCAGAACTATCAGATATCAGCGTGGATAGGGACAGCCGTATGAACGACACAAAGAAGCGCTATGGATTCGATTTCGCTTTCATTTTTTAGAAACGAGTTTGTGCAGTCCTAGTTTTCTAAGGAATTCTTCAACTTTCATTCATGATTTAGACGGCATTTCTCTGTGTATGGCACAGCAGAGCTGTGGTTGTTCAAACTGATTGTGCAGTGCCAAGAAACTTGGTGGCAGATCAATTAATGACTGCTTTCCTTTACTTAGCCGATAGACTGTCCATAGGGATAGTTAGCCAATAGCCATGTCGCGTCAGCAAAATGGGGTTTCTTTAGGCAGGATATATGGCTGGTGGAATCTCGGAGACTGCGCCTATCTGATACTTTCCAAGAATGAATGCGTCGGTAGTGGACTACTGAAGAGTCTTCAACAATCTCAAAGGAAGCTGTTTTGTCATGAATGTTGAATGCAATACAGCAAATATCGTGCCAACTGAAACATGAGCTGGCCTTTGTGCAGCACATTCAGTTGAGGAATATCACAAACGGAAGAATTAACTGAGCCTCTCATTGACACAGGTGTAATTCCGCAGTGAACATCTTTCGTAGACACTGAAGACCTCTTTTATCTGTGGTCAATACAAAGTTCATTGCTGCGGTAACATAAGGAAATAGCACTAGAAACTATCTAATCTATGTTTAGTTACAGTGGTCAACCCTTAATTCAATGGTTTGCGTGGTTTTATTTGGCGTGTTATGGGACCAACTACCACTAAACGGTTGTATAATGCTCCCTGATTTTCGCAGTGACTTAAAACTATCTAATAAACATGAGGCAGTTTGACGGGTGCTTAACCAACTGTAACTGGCCGGTATTCGATCACATAAATAGAGCGCTTGATTCTAACCTGAACGTCAAACCAGTTAACGCAGCTACAGTCCAGTTGGAGAGTTTAAAACTTTGTAATTCTCGGCTTAGTCTGGGCAAGTCGGAGAGAACAACCATACTTGGAGATAAATTCACATAGTACAGACGCACCTACCGTTGTATGCGTAAAGTGAAACAAAATGACGCAAAATATAAGGTTAGGGGTGTCGTTCATGTGGGATTCAGGTGTAAACGTGACCAGCCTATAAATGCAGAGTAGCCTCAACTGGTTCCAAACAAGCAGCAGACTGCTTTATCGAACTTAATTTAAGCGAATGGCTGCATCGCGCCTTGACAACCAAAGAAACCAAGAATGTACGCAGTGCTGTGAGAGCAGAGTTAGAATACTCTTTTGGTCACCTCAAGGTGACCTTATCCAAAAATGAGAACTGGTTTAAAGCCAAGCCAAGTAATTTCGGTAGCCGATTATGTTTACGGATATGCCAAAAAGTTCTTTAGTAAGAAGAAGACAAAAGACGCATTGATGATGTCACCTCGATTGGTGGTGGAACGTTTGCAATTAAAATACCCTGCTCAGCGAACAAACCAACGACTATCCACACTACCTGAGCTACCGACATTTTCGTCTAAGGGCTCAACGTTGTTGTTTACCATACTTCATGAACTTGTAAGGAATGAAATTCCACAGAAACTCATTTTTCTTATTTTAGTTTTGAACGGTTCACCTTATCACTCTCACTTGGACAAATGGCTTGAACCAATAAGAACATTCTTTAGCTTAGCTTGAGCGGCTTGGTATCGCTCAGACAGTTGTGTTTTTCTGATGAACAATCCCTTTTTAGCAAAGCATTCCATAAGAAAACTGTGAAAAATTTTGACGACTTTCTAGCTGTCCACTGTAGTCTAGATAACCTGTAGATGTTCAGTCTTAGAGATCTAATTTTACCGTGCACCATGGATGTCAAGTTGTATTTTCGCTAGCCACAGACAACAAGCTGGCATCGTCATGAGGAGTTCTTTGCCACCCACACTGGTGGGCTTTTCATGTGGCGGAAAATTGCACCGAGGAGATTTTTTTCGTATAAACAATATTTAGATGACATTCTTTCTCGTGACAGAGGATGTAAATCAGGTGGAAGGTTTGTCCTATTTTTAACACATTTCAAGGAGGCTTTTCTATTTCTTGTGATTTTATAGTAGAAAACAAAACACTCTTTTTGGACATTTTGATTGCCAAAAGTATCAGTGGTACCATGTCTTGCTCCGTCTGCCAAATGCCTATCTTGACAGGACGGTATCTAATTTCCACAAATTTCTATCCGGCGCAAAACAAATGCATTTTGGGTCCAGACATCATTCAGTAACAGCGAGACTGATCTTCACTTCGAACGGAACCACTGCGGAGGTTGAATTGTTAGAAAGAATTTGATTCGACTAAATCTAAAAATGGACGACGAGGCCGTTCGATTCACAATACGTAAGAAATCCATTTACTCGGAGATCTCCAGAACTGATGACCAGGTACTTGGGCAGTTTTCCTGGACCTAAATAATGCCCTGTGCTGAACATATACAGTAGCACAATTCGCTGATAAGACCTACGCAAGTGCTATATTTGTTAGTATTTAACCATTCAGTTTTTGAAATAGTAGTTATTCGTTAGACAGTCAAATACTTCCAGTCTACTCCTCATACAGTATGAGGCAAACAGCTAATAATATGACTTCCAATTGGATGATATCAGAATTTATCACTACTGGATGTGATAAACTTATAAGATCACTTTAACTTGTTGGACTCCACTCTCGCCAGTTCCTATCTAATGACATATCGTCTGAGGTCGTTGGCTTGTTCGCTGAGCTTGGCAGTTTGATTGCACTCAATTTGATGTAATCAAATTGCCTAGTTCAGCGAACAAGCCAACGACCACTTTATCCACCTGAGCTACCGACGGTTACCTCTATAGAAAACATATCGTTCAACTTTCACGATCGGTTGGTGAATTAGACTCCTATTAGATAAGGTGAAACAAAACTTAGTTGATAAATATGCAGCATACAAAAAAGTCTTCCGAGAGCATGATCAGCTCAGTAATACGTGACTTCCAGGAGGCCAAATTATGTTTGAGAATCAGAAGCTAAAGGGTTTTTATTAAAGCAAACTGAAACAAATAAGGGGTCGAAAATTAGACAGAGTTTGCTAAGCGGTTTTCTGGAAGATGGATGCTACGAACGGAAGTAATGAAAGAACAGGGTAGTTGTTGGAATCCAATAGATTAGTTTTCGCGCAGTTTACACAATAAACGACAAAAAAGCCAATCTTTATGTGGAAACCACCCAAGAATTACACAACATGTACGGCCCTGTCTGATCATAAGTAGATGATTATAGACGTACTGACGCTTAACGAGAGACTAGTCGCTCCAATAAAGAGGCGAATCCAAAGCGGTTTTTGAAGTCAGACATTTTGCGCTCCGATTCAACGTCTATTGATTCGCATGTAGCTAAGGGATATCCTCAGGGAAGCTTAGATAAACTTGTAATATGGAACTCGAACAGTCTGAATAGTTAAAGGGGTCTCTTGAAAGTGAAATATTTTGCGTCATGTTTCGGAACTACTTTGACCTTCTGTGGGAAGCTTCATTCTGCCTATCTTTGTCTCCACGGACCTTCTGGATGGCCTTGAAGTTTAGTCCTGTGTGTACTGATAGTATTCGGCACTTTCAAAAACATTTTTGGTGGTGTTGGGAGATTTGAAAGATTTTTGGTGCAGATTTCTCTTGTAGGTAAAGCTTATCTATGCTGGAAAGCTGAGAAGCACTGTACAGCTGTTGCATTCTTACTAAGAATCATCAGCAGTGCACATCTCACCAAATTCCAGAGAATCTCGAACCGGTGACCTCCCGGCCACAAGTTTGAACTCCTAACCTTTCGTGGCCAAACTGTTAGGCGTTCAAACTTGTGAAGCTAGTGTCTTATTTTTTTAGAAAACCATGGGCTCCACAAGTCGTAGCTACAATAGGGCTCGCGTTTGAAACCCGATCTGCAGCTGAATCGAGTGATCTTCGTATTGACCGTCTTTCGCAAGGCACATTAAAATTGTTCTTGGGCTTACAGGTACTCAGAAGTTTCATCACATGTGAATATGCGGTTGAGTGTGGATATGCAAGAGTACTGGTCACAAACAGTCATCGGTCTGTACAGCAATGAAAAAAATATTAGGCAAAAGACAGACTGTTCCGACGATGCTCGTCTTTGCCATTCAATCAGCGCATACATTCTTGTGTTATGTGCACAAGGCCAACTGACATTAGTTTGTCTTTTTCATTCGTTTGTCTCCTTATTTGCTAGGATCACTGGGCACATACCGGAGATCCATCCACTTATAAAAAACAATCTGGCATGATTTTCCACAATGGTGTGCTGAAGCGCTGCTTTGTCCTTTGCGGAAAAGTCTACGATATAGGACTGTTGAAGAATCTAGTCGCTCAGGTTTCGGTTGTGCAATTTAACCGAAAAACCACCACGTCGTCACTTTTATTAAAAAATTTTGAAACTGAGAACTTTTGCACCAAAGAATACATAGAGCCAAAGTTTCATGAATTTCTTCCTTTTTTAGTTTTGTAACTACCGTCTTTCTATTGCATTTGTCTGCAAAAGATGCTAATAACTGCCGATGAATTTGACTTCAATTTTCCTCACCTAGATCGGGGTTGCCGTGAATTGTTTGATCAGGCGTCTCCAAGACCGGACAGCGGTTGGATAACCGATGATCCAAGAACTGTTTCACGACTTTGATGTCATCCTTACATGCTTAAGGAAAGTCGGTCTAAGAACCAGATACTGAACCGACCTTAGTTGATACACCACATAGTCGTGGAAGGCATAAAATCAGGATACTGACTAGTGGCAAGAACGTATTATTCCACCTTACTTCTCAGGTAACTCAGTCTGGTTTTAAGGACAAACCCAGATGAAGATCCGACATGATCTCAGAGTTATGTCGCAAAGGTCTGAACCGTTGGTCAGGAAGGTAGGAGCTCATCATTTTAGGGTCATCTTGGCCTGCTGAATAGCAACTTTCACTAAACTCAGAAAGATCGCTGGCCACCAGTTTCCAAATGAGCAAGGACGAACGTATCACATGAACTACCTTCCATCGTGATGCATGGCCTCCTAAAAGCCTCAGAGAAAACTCGACTAGTAGTCTATTAGTAGAAAAGAACACAATCCCGGTGGAGAGTATGGAATCAGATGGATTTTAATTTCATGAACGCCTTGACATACTGAAGGGAGTTGATGTGATTACAATCATTTGAAAATATTTCTTGGTCATGTCATAAACACTGGCATGTGCCACTGGGGAGCTTTTAGTTTAACGGCGATGTGGACATGTAGCAGATTATAGTGGATCGTTTACCAGAAGCTCTCACCATACTGCTGCCACTGGTTCTGGACATTCCTGATACCTACATTCCAGTTACATTTGTACCCAAAGAGTGGTTACTGGTTTTGTAACGCATTTTCCCCAAGTTCTTTGTGAATTTACGTGGTCTTAATTCTGTCGTGGGAAGTCGTACACCTCCAGTAAATTAAATATCTTTGGGTACATTCCTATATCCTCTACAGACTTTTCTAGCCTTCCCGATTCGCCTTTCGATTTAGCCTGATTTATGGGGTAACATGTCGAAATATTCTCACCTCGCTTAGTTTGTGGTTTGATTGCTTTGAACCGTGATCATATGGCCAAGTGATCTTTAATTCGTTGGACAAAATTTAATTTAATCATCAGATTTGCATAACAAACACGATGGTTTCATCACGCGGCAGATCATAGTCCATTACAACGATCGCAGTACCATCGACTTTGGTGTGATCGTTTTATTGCCAGGCACTCGAATTCGAAGCAGAAAAATTAACTGTGACTGGCCGCACAAAAGCTCCCTTTGGTCAGCTTGAGTAGCTAGCATGCAATAACTCTTTCTGCATCAAGTGAATCTCTGGAATGGGTACGATAAGACGTCGGACAGAAGTACCCTCTTGAAACGATAATATATTCATTGATGTAGACTTATTAGTGGCTGCAGAATGCAATAAACTAGAGAAATTTGTTTTAGTGTAGTTGGATGCCAATGCACAGTTTAATCTGAGGCCTGATTCAGGTGCTCAGTTGCGAGGTATACGCGTGAGCATACGCATTAACGAGATAAGTAGTCCTTTTCAGTCCTCTTCATCCAAAGTGTTTGAAATGTATACATGCACTATGGGGCTTAACAAAAAAGGGATCATAAACGCTCTTATCTTATCAAAACTCTATACACCTGCTGCACCTGACACACGGCAAAATACGATTACGAACGGAAAGCCCGCACTGGGTGCTATCGTAGAGTACCATGTGAGTTCTGGTCTATGAAATGTAGTGTCCGGATAAATATGACCTTGTTTCCAGGGGGTCTTCTAGTGGCAGGAATCACACAGTGTTGTGTCACTTAAGAAATACATACCACTGATATTGTTGTAAAAAGTCGATTCTTCATTACTTACTTTCATTATCTGACACTGATTTAAAATCCGCCTGCCGTGAAGGGCTAACTAGCAGTTCCATTCATACAATTCACATGAAAGGGCTCGAATCATATGATAAGTTCCATTGGATGTTCTCCAAGCATAATCAAATTACTAGATGCGACACACTGTTTCTCGGTAGTTGCGCATGTTAATTCCCTAATTTGCCATCAATCATCAAGCACACTGAACGGTTCGTCCGAGAGAGAATAGCCTCTATGTACCGCTGTTGGCCAAGACTGAGACAGATGAAACAATGCCCATTTCACAGACACTTTGCCGAGTTTACGTATGGTGTAAATCTATAGTGTTATCATTTATGTTGGGATCTTCATTTGCTCACTTACACTGATACTTCCTTGCTATGCGAATAAAGCGAGCACCCTCTTGGTGAGCGTCTGCACCCGGCTTTCCTGTAACATGGGATTTATAATGGAATAAACGAATGTCGCCTGCAGCGTCATTTGCTAGTGAGCAGATTTTTCTACTAGAAACACTGCAAACGCCCTATTTATTGTAGCTATCCGATATTGCGGGAACTCGGCTGATATTGAAACAGTTCTCTGGCCCTGGGTAACCACATCATCCACATTGAGCCACTTATGATGCAGTAATTCTGCTTCAGTGTCCATAAACTTTATGCAACCCATGATACCGCGTTATGATGTCTTCACTAATGTCCCTAGATTACCAATGTTCTAATGAGCCACAGGCTTTTTCGAATACAACGACCTCATCCGTCCCATCGTCTATTGGTCGAAAGAAAAAAATGGAAAGAACGTGAAAACAAATGACTTGGGATAGCCTTGAAATTTCAGGCGATTATAACAAATAAAATGATCCTATCCAGTTTCAGACACCGCCTACGGAACCATCTGATCACTCCGTTGTTAAATGTCATACATAAATGCGCATGAGAATCTATGTCGTCTGTTACTGTCCATACGTGAAGTTTGCAAGATTTACTTTTTGTCAGTCATACAGGAACAAAAAAACACCTCAAGCTGCTGTTCAGAAACTAGTTACCCGTGACATCGAGAGACCGCAGTACGATGTTAACTTAAAAACTAAGGACTAGGAAAGCAATTTAAGAATGAGAGTTGAGGAAGCGAGCTCTTGCAAGTAAACTGCACAAACGCTCAGATGAATCGTTCGGATCGCTAAGACGATGAAGAAAAGCATTGTCACAGTAGACCACCGTTCCAGCTTGAATCAGACGTTATATTAAAATCACATAGAAATATTAGATGACCAGAGGGTAGTTGGTTGAAGAAAGCTACAAATTAAGTTTATTTTTTTGAAAACATAAATACCAACCTTTGATCCACTGGGATATTTGCGGATTCAAGAATGGAGTTAGTTTCATCACCCTCAGTAACTGACCAACGGTTATGTGACCAGCAGCAAAAAGTGAGCTGAACCCTGCGGTAGCCGCGGCAGTAGGATCAGTGACTTCTTGACTAGTGTTCATTTGCGTTGCCGTGCTGCGTAGGAATCTGGCCAATCGTCTGGGATCTCGGTCACGAAGGGCCAGGTCACAGATATCCAGGGTACTCATCACATGTGGCGGATAGCTGGGCAGGTGTCGGCTGGGGAAATCCATGCCTGAATGCATCGTCCCGATGGAAGCTGAGAGCGCTTTCTGGCGCGCGGTCTCCACAGCTGGAGCTAGTCTGCAATAAACAAGGAAAGTGCTTACTTGAGAAACAGAAGCGGATGTGAAGAATGAAAAATAGGTTTCACTTCTTGATAAACAAACCCCTGTAAGCAATTTACTTTGGTATCCACATAGAACAGCTGGATCTCCCGTTTAAGATATTCCTTTACTGAATGTGCCGTCTCATGTTTCACTTCGCAGGATGTTTGCGGTATGTTTTTCTCACAATAAAATCACTCGTAAGGTAGCTGAAAACTCTCCAACACCAAAATCTCCGAGGAATTTAGTGCTCAGCATGGAATACGGGACTTCGCCCACTTCATAAGCCCCGAAAATGACGAAACGGGTTTCGGTGGGATAAGAGTTTTAAACAGCCTCATAAGGAGCGAGCTGTGTCACCTTCAAGTTTTGTTAGCCAAGTGGGGTGTGGGAATATTAGATTCACTTACTTAATATGCAATAGTTTGGCTTCAACCGCCGAATAGTCAACGCACCCAGTTCCTAAAGGGGCGTTCGGGCTTTTTTAGTGACGAAACCGCACCCAGCGTTTTGATAGGCTTGAACTCTAAGACAGGATCACTCTTGTACTGAGTACATCTGGGAATTTTTGTTGAGGTTTTGTCCTGTTAGTAAAGCTAGTCTATACTGAAAGGGCGAGAAGTGCCGGACAGTTGTTTCATCCTTGTTGAGAATCAACTGCAATGCGGATCTCATGAAACTTCACAGTATCTAACCGGCAACCTCCGAGCTGTTGGTTTGCACACTTGACCGTCATACCACGAACGGCTCATCTGCAGTGTGATTAACTCGAATTTAAACAGCATCGCTTATCCCTCAATCACGGCGTTCACATCACATGGTAAGTTTTGTATCGCACCACGGGAGTAACTGTTGGTGACTGGAACAAGTGGGTTCAAAACACCTGCATTGTCTTGGGATCGTTTTACAAAGTATTTTTGGCTTTTTTGATGTAAAGTGGCACCGTGGAGAGAAGGTCTATACCGACTGGCCAATCAAAAGGGAGATATTTACTAAACTAGTAAACGAAAAGAATATCTTCTGAAGTCGCATATACGGCCACTGATCTGTACTTGAGTGCCAGTTTGGATCCTACTATCAGGTTTGTGTTGCAAAACAGATTGCTAGATTTTACCGAGAGCTACCGTGTTTGCTCCTTCGTATGCAAATCTGTAGCTGCTCTCGGTGGTGGGTGGAAGAGACGGGTGCAGTTGTGACAAATCTGGCCGAAACGAGGAGCACACCTTCCAAATCATATACCGACCCCTGAATCGATCAAGAATGGTGGGTGAGTCGAAAGACACAAGCAGGACAGTTACTGGATTCTTGTTCGAAGTGTCGGGCAAACCAGTCACATCGCCCAAGTTTGAACGAACCTCTCTGCTCAGACTTGAGCTGTTGGACGAGTGCTGACATTTTTTCCTTGCAAGTTAGATGCTTGGAGTTCAAATCCCTGCACAGACAAGCATATGCACTGCCGATGAGCTCTAGCCAGGGGTAAATCCAAATACAATCCTTCTGCAACTTGGCGTATATTCAGCAGAATAATCACTCTAGGACAGAAGACCGTCTAAACTACGATTAAATAGTGTCATAACTGATCATGGGAGTGATCGGAATCCGGTTACGTGACCATGAATTCTGTTTGCACGAAACTTGCGAAACCTCTAAATCTGGGTCGCCTTTCAGTCTAGTGAACTTGTCTGAAATATTTCACTGAACTCAGTAACCCGTTAGCTGTTGTGCTGTCTCTCCGCACGTGTAACCGTGCACTGTACTTCTGACTACTGTTTTGTTAGGTTTCCGGAAATCTCGTCCAAGGCTAACAGTTTCTGTCACCATTCTCGTTCGTAATATCAGACGAAGGTGTGAGGGCTAGAACACCACGTGGTATGTCACAGCTCCATCTAAGGTAACAGGCTTTAAATGACTTGAAACAGGGGCTGTGAACATTGGGAGGACACAACCGTTTCACGTAAAACCAACTCGCATGCACAATATATGATAGAGGATGGTAATTTTTGAGGATCCGGAACAGTGGCTTCGTTGGTGTGTGAAGAGGTCCAATTCCACCGTGTGATCTCAAACTGTGCCGTGTGGATAATCTGAGGCTGTGTAACAAGTTACAGAAACTGTACTTACAAGTGACTTCAGTGGGCATGAGCATAGATCATCATTCTCAACGCAATGGCCTTATCATCCAGTCCGGCGGAAAACTTTATGGATAAAGGGATAATGCACTTTAAAGTTCAGTCGAAAATAGAAGTGCCCGTTTAATTGGGCAGGTTATCTTCGATCTAGCCGCCTGTCAGACAAAAAACATGTGAAGGCTTGAACGAAAAAAAAACTCACTTTTCCAAACGTATTGATGGTCAGTATTGTAAATCAAATGCATCTTCGTTCTCTTCTATGTACCGGTAAGGCTCACTGTTTTCTGTTAGTTTACTTGATTACTGAACTGAAACCGCTGTCAGAGAGCACCCAAATAAATTACTGCGGCCAAGAATACAAATACAGTAATCGCTGTCCCACATTTTGAACGCCACTACGTGCTACTGACAAACACTGATAATGATTTCAGCAAAAACACGGCTTGCTATAAACTCGTAAACATACTGGATATTAGCGTAAAACTCAAGCTGCAAATACTTGCACCTACCTTCTTAAGACACGATTATGAAGTTGGGCTAGATCACTGTTCCAGTGCAGCGGGTCCGATTGTGGTGTCCGCTGTCCATTGGCTGGCGTCTCCTCACTTATACGCCTCTGTGATTGGCTGAACGTCATGGCATCGTGTGACCTGGATGGACCGTCTTGCCCCATTTCACTTCGAAAATGTTCTTCGATGAACAATGCGAGCCATGCTGCATGGAACGGCCAGTGTTGTATCAGACATAACCACGTGACTAGGACAGCCAGCGTTGGCAGATAGCTTGCTGAGCCTGGTAGTGCGTGAGCTGGAATGCGAATCATCCCCTGTTGTTCCACACTCAGTCTCTCGATATTGAGCATTCTTCCTAGATTATTGTAGAAAATCATGTGTGAACGGTGAAGAAGTTGATGAATCAATATCGCTTCTAAGGTTTCTCATTTCACACTTTGGAATACGTTAGAGCGCTAATCCCGCACAAGAAACCTACAAACAAACAACGAACCATTCTTCTCAAAGGTTTTTGTCATCTATGTGAACTCATCTTAGAAACAATGAAGTAGAAAAAGTCAAATTCTGGCCATATTTCATCTATATATTGTGATCGGTGCCAATTCGTGGAGTTATACTTTGAGGTCGTCGGCAAGAAATATGCTTGTGTCTGTGACTCTTTCCACAGTACCGCAAATCAGTAACTTATCCTGTGGGATACCGCAAAATGAAACCCAATGAAAGAAACGCCTATCAATCCTTGATCAAAAGTTGATACAACCACTCATGTCCCAGAGTACGGTGTTGCCTCAAACTCTGGAGGAATGACAATGACAAAAGGGTTTGGCAAGTGCTTGCACACATCTCGGGTCTTGCCAAAGGAATGCTCAATGCGACGTCAAACGGATAGTTAACATATCAAATCCTTCATTTCCCACGAAGACCGTTGTAACAATAAGGTGGCGAAATAGCGAAGTGCAATAATCCATAAATTACGTTTGTTTTAGCGAGAAAACTACCCAACTCCTAGCTAAATGTACCGTTTTAGATATTCTTTAGCTGGGATTCATTTGAATCTTCCGTTGGTATCAGTGTAGTTTGCAAATGAGTGCTTTCGCAAGATTAGTCCAATTCGGTGTTCTACCGGAACATATATTCAATGAAAACTCCTACACTAGACCTACTTGAAGGAGGGAACCCAAAATCAAACCAAAATAGATGCCTAATTTTGTCTCAAACGATTGAAAATCGAATCTAATGGAAAACACCGGATTCTTTGTTGTTGGTCGACTACGGTGCACACTGTCGTCCGCGTTTACAGACATGACGGTGTTGATTCTTGAATCGCAGCTGTTTGATTCGGGTATCGTCCAAACACCAAACACAGATTATAGAGAAAGACTGCACTCCAAAATATTACGAATGCTGGGTGTGACCCAAAGTACGATCACAGAAAAAGTTTTCTACAAAACCTCTATGAAATGTTACGCACTCTTTAGCTACGGTTTGCCGGAAAAGATAAAAAAGGGGTGTGACCGTTCGAACTACTGTCGAACACGCTGGCTGCATGTCGTTCGTAAATTTTTAACCGAGGGTTACAAAATGCTACCTGATAACACTAGATCTTGGATGGCAATGGTCGATATAGTAGGGGATGCCTGACCCAAATCTACTAAGGTAAGGTTGTTGAAGCCTCTGTGAGAGCCCAGTAATGATTACTATTCATTCAGGGATAAGCAGATGGATTGTGGCCTCCGAGTTCGGATCTGGTCGATTTCCTACCCGAACTCTAAATTTTACGTAACTGAATGTTATCCTGATTTTCAGATCAACTTGGTGTCAATGCGTTACTCAAACGAGTGTATAAATCCAACCACTTGAAAACTGGTTTTGAAGTAAGAAGTCCGGTTGACTGAAACTCAGGGACGACGCCTATCTAATTAGCCCGAAAGGGAAGAAACAGGTAGCGGGCAACCTCAACCTATAATTAGCGCTGGGTGGCGAAAAATGCGGTGATATCTTGAATATTATTTTGACTGGAACATAAGGTGGTGTTTGTGAAGCACATCCGGTGGAAGATCATTATGCATGCGGAATCTACCCGCATTTAGTTGAGCACCATCTTACCATCAAGCTGGTTTGCAAATAAGTAGGTTTGTTCGAGACACTCGATCTTCAATGACTGGATTCAAGTGTGAAGCTATTCGTAGCATGTAGATATCCGAGAGAGACTCGTAGCATTGCTCGGACTATCACTGAGTGCACTTCTAACTCCCCACAGTGCGGTTTGATAGATTTGGCTTCATGTTTCATTCGTTAGGTATCTTGCTACTAAGAGACTCATAATGGGAAACTCAGTTAGACAGCGCGACGCAAAGTAGCCCTAAAAAGTGACGATTGACGTAAGGATATGATGAACATTTAAGTGTACAAACTATCTGGTGCGACGAGGTCCAAGGAAGTCTCAAAAACTAAGCGTTTTGGTTGAAACCCCAAGCAAGCGTGCAATCCATTTTTATTCCAACGGCACTGGCCTGGATGTTTTCTAGGCGACCAGTATGAGTCAGTCTTGTGTCCATAACACTTTATAAGTCTGGATACTGTGTCAGTTAACTAACAGCATTTTCGGTCAGATGATATTCGCTCATTAATCGGATTTAGCCTTGTTCGTGTTAGTGTCTTCAACTGATATCCTACGGAAAGTTGTTTACAAACCAGCCCTTCTCTTCAAGTGCTAGTCCAGTTGCAACACGTCCGTCTACTATGGTCATGAACCATGCTTTTCAGCTTACCATACTGTCCATTAATTGCCGAATTTTTTCGCTGGCGAAATGGTATTTACGACCCCATTGTTCGTTATCTCCATCTAATCTGATAAGGCACATTCTTACGGCGTGGTAGTAGTTGCACTGACCACCCAGCATTTTGTCCTAGAAATGTTTATGACAAGCAGAATCTCATAGTATAGATAAAGAAATAGCATTAGTGGCGTTCTTAGATTAGATTTTGATGCTCCTATCCTAGAAAAAAGTCATCACGCACCCATTTACTGGACTATGTATTGAAAGTTACCAATTTTCATACGTGTATTTTGTCCACAAAGCTGCGAAAATGCACTGGCGACTAGAAAATTGGGGGTAGTACATTGATTTGTATCGTTATTTAGAGCAATTGTGGACATCGGTTTGGGGCAGTTGATCCGGGGAACGCGGAAATTGTTTCGCGTTCATTACCAAACTGTAGCAAAACACTTTTTGTCAAAATCACACAGTCGCTGTTTTTGTGACAGTCATTGTAATCAGCCAGCCGCTGCAGGGAGCGTTTGGTAAAAAAAAATATCGGGAGCATTTCAGTATCTGCTGTGATTTAGCTAGTCTGGAGCAAAATATATGGTTCGCTGACAAAGTTGAATGCATCACAAACAGAACAAATAGAAGGGACGCAGATGTATCAAACGAGTGCACATCAGAAATCGGACTAAATAGCTGGTAGAAATACTTGGGTTCGCCCGTTCTCTTCTGTTCTAAATCTCGCGTACCCTGGTGATGCGTTCTGAATGGGAGTTGAATGCTACGTGGAACGTTAAAAAGCTAGACGGTTACGCTGATTGGTTCATATCACGCAATATGCTAGAAAAACGTTGGCAAAATCAACCGAAACAGTCGGCAGAATTCCTGAAACACAAAACGAACGCATAGATTTATGTGACCTGGGAGCGCACGTGTTTTTTCCCCAGCATTTTCAACTACCATTTCACGTTAAGTTTGTGCCAGTTCCGAGGAGAAATTTTCTTGCTGAGGATCAATTGCGAGAGGACTGCATCAATTCCTCAGTCCCACTTTAAACTCTACACGAGTCCGCTCATGTACTTCAAATGTCTACCAGAGTGCCTGCCGTTCAACCACACCCAACATAATCAGAATTTGAAATTATTATGCGAAATTGTTCAACAACAGCCCCCACAATAAGGGGGGTCGTGAACGTGGGAATCTGTCGAAACCACTCGTGGCCTTCTCATTAGATTTACTATATGAATCAGAAATATCCCCCTTAAGTGGATAGGGTTAGAATGCCTCTCCTGGATCAAGTGATCATATGTTTGTTTGGAGGCATTGTTTCCACTTAGTTACGTCGGTGTTTGTTCGCTTTACCAATCATGACGCAGACCGAAATGCAGTCTGAACTTGTACATGTGTGCATCTGTGGGCCGGAACTAATATGCCAGCTTTCTTATTTGATGTCCTATTGAATTTGTGTTCGTTTAGAGGAAAAATTAAGCTCGTTAATTTAGGAGTTGGTCGACTTCCTGAATTTTCATAGCTATGCTTAATGAAACGTCAACAGTGTGATAATGTCAGCACAAAAATAGAGAACAACGAGCGTATTTCAGTGAGTAATCATCAATATTTTCAATCCAGCTAATCATCATGCACACAAAAGAAGAGAAGTGTAGGCTAGGGTACATAATCCGTCCTGCGTTTGGATGGCAAACTATTGGGATGAAGTTATCAATGCAAGACATACGATAGAAGACTCATCGAATGCTGTTGGAGAAATGAAGGCACGCACTCTTGAAAGGAAAAGTTTGATGAGATAGCTAAACGGTTGATTAAACGTTGATTAAACGTTGATCAAACGTTGATTGATTGAAAAATCAGTTCCTTTGCTCTATCATTTCATGTGATCACGAAGTAACTACTTAAGACATCAAATAGGGTAGCCTGCTTTAACCTACAGAAGGCTTGATTGTAGGATCTGCATCCTGCCGTGGAAGATGCCGTCAACTGTCACCTACTATTATCCACCGTCACGGTAATTTGGTGAAACGAAATAACGCAATTTTGCCAATCATATATCCCTTACAGAAAGACCAAGTTTAACTCTTCTAAACCAAAGTCATACAAATTTTTGGAGAGGGGTAGTTCCTTAAAAGAGATTCTCCGTCGTCCGCTAGAAGACTCATCGAATGCTGTTGGAGAAATGAAGGCACGCACTCTTGAAAGGAAAAGTTTGATGAGATAGCTAAACGGTTGATTAAACGTTGATTAAACGTTGATCAAACGTTGATTGATTGAAAAATCAGTTCCTTTGCGGTTACATGAGAAAACATCACTGAACAATCGTAATTAGGACTTGGTCTGGATATCAGCTATTCAAATTCTTTAAGCCACAAATATAACTCGTTGATTAATTGAAAAATCAGTTCCTTTGATCTATCATTTCATGTGATCACGAAGTAACTACACTGATGGTCATCAAGTATGTGTCCGTGAACTCTCGCCGGGGAATGGACACTTTGTGATATTTTCTGATGTCTAATATGGTCTAATATGGTCTAATATGACGGATTTAATGCGTACTCATATTGAGTCCATTACATACAGCAGATGAGCTGCTCTTCACTCGGGAACTGCAAGCGTTCAGCTGTGCACTTGAGTATGGACATTGAGTACGGAGGACTGAGAACAAGACTGAATACTGGGCAGGGAGTGTAATCTATCCATGAATTTTGTACATCTCGCAGCGATATCTCCAAGAGAGTCTGCACTTACGAGGTCCGGTTGGACGTAGGTAACTTCGGTGTGAAAAGTCAGCGAAATATTCTTTGAAATATCTTTAGATACCCTTTCTCCTCATCCCTCAGAGTGCATCCGTCCATAAAAATCATGACAATAAATGCAACCGCACCAGTTCCAGCCACCAAGGATTTTCTGAATTAAACTGTTTAACCTGGCGTGCCAAAGCAAACCAAATAATTGCGATGAAAAAATATGTGACATCTGATAAGTGGGGATTAGGCTCAGAAAACTTATGGCGTAGGCATACATGTGCTTTGGATAGGCTAGATACTGTGGTTATATATATATATATATATATATATATATATATATATACCCA
>NW_008752043.1:336181-431929 GCF_000715545.1 Opisthorchis viverrini | reverse complement strand
TAAATATATATATATATATACCCAGTATGCAACTTGCCACGTCTGCTCAGTATCATTGTGTTGACCCAAAAGCAGCACGTCAACTGTATCAGTGCCGGGGCAACCCAGACATTTGCACACAGGACAGAAAGTGTCCACAGAGCTCGTCACCAGCATTTCGATTAAACCCTCTTTCAAGATGACATGAACCTTATAATTTGTCAGTTTACTTGACGTGCCTTAGCTGATTACGACCACATTTGTGTTTTTACCAAAAATATTGGAGTCCCGTTTGATTAACCACTTGGTAGAAATATGGAAAAATAAGTAAGCGGTGAGCTACTGACGATTACCAGGTTTTAGGCCAAAACTCACAGAGATATCGTGCACTAACGATGTCTCCTGGCTTAGTGACGAGACCTTTGCAAACCCATTACCACGCTTATCAAGCAGGTCAACTGGCACTTGATCAACGATCCATGAACTCAAGCGGTCACCTTTTCCCATCAATATACTTTCAGTAATAAATTACTTTGCACTATGTCGTTTCAAGGCTCCGTGAATGTCGAGGAGTTCTCGTCAAAATGTGTTGACTCCCAATCGACCTGTTACTCCGGAAACTCTTACCCGGCGACCAAGGGCTCATAACATCTGTTAGTGTGTAGAAACCAGTAACCACCTGACGAACAATCAAATCCTAAAGTGTGTTCGGAATAAGGACTGACAAGGCATAGTAAAGCATGGTAGAAGATGGAAGTAAATCTCACCCATAAAAGCAGACATTGTGAGCAATTGTCGCAGGTATTTTGTGTTCAAGTCGGCCAGCTCATGTATTCCAGCATAAACATCCAGTAAGGTGCTGTTTGTCGGTAGGTACTGGTGAGTAGAGGGGGCAGTAAAGCGGAAAAAAGCGTCAGTTTAGGACAGTTTTCATTCTGCATTCTTCATCTTGGGGTCGTTGCCCAGTATCCGAATGCTAAAACACCTCTCTTAGATTGAGAAAGGAAGCACAGGATGAATATATATACATATATATACATATATATGGTTCAATAAGGTTAGATAATCAATTATCGTACCACTTTTTAAAAACAGTTTGAACTTCTTACAGTTGTCTGAACTCCACTCAATGATAAGGATGGCATTTGTTTCTCGATTTTTTCTACGATTCAGAAGGTAAACTTGCGCCTGACTCATTGTTTTAGACAAGGAAATGGTCACTCTTCGGATGAAATTTTCCACACACTCTTTATCCAGACTTGTGGACGTTGTACACAGTGCCTATTTGCCAGCAAAATGGTGATATACACGTGTTTACGTGATATACTGTAAGCAGGGACCAACAAAACTAGAGGATTTGGTGTTCAGCCTTCTTGCTCAACTACTTCTGATGCAGTGTAGGCACCTCCTTCCATAAAAGTACTTGTAAAATGTAAGCCTAACGTTGCGAAGTATTATGCCGCCTTGGTTTGGTGATAGACTTAATGCTGGCCAGGACTTGTATACCTCTTTGGATCCAGTAAAATGGTGCTCATCGCTTGGCAATCGTCCAAAAAGTTTAGCACTGTGGTGATGCGTGCAGACGACGGTGTCACATGGATATTATTTGATGTTCTCCATCGGTGGCCGTTTACAAAGTCCTGATGTGCACCACAGAATAAATGAATATTTCTGTTATGGGGTTTGTGGGATATATTCACATCGATCATTTTCAAATAATATTCACATATTCACATATTCACATCGATCTGCTTTGAACAGGCATAATTATTCTGGTGAGCCCACATCAGCACTGGATCCGAGTTTCGCTCTTATTAGAGCTCATCAGCATTGCATGTCTCATGGCCGCGCCGGGGTTGAAATTCCAGGCATCTGACATCTGACAATAGTTGTTGCAGTGATTTTTACAGTGTACGAGAATACGGACCACTTTCAGGTATGACCGTCTCAGCTGGTTTCGTTCTTATCTCTAGGGTTTTCTTGAGAACATTTTTCAATAAACAGCCGATGAAGATAAGTGAAGCGCTTGAATGTTTCACAAAATGAAACGACAATTTTCATGACGCTTCAAGGAGAAACCGATACTGAAAATCGGATTTTAACACAGTGTCCACTGAATGTAGGTTCCCGATTGGTTGACCTTTGTTAGTTCTCCTGTTTTTGAGCGGTTATTCTGGTTCATCCACACAGGGGAGGGGAGGACCGCGGTAACCGGTTTTTTGGGGATTATCTCTTCTTGTTTAAAATCACCGGTCCGGATGCGGTCAGCGCGCTCGCGTGATCTAGTGGTAATAGGTTCAGACCTTAGGATCTCGGTACGTTTTAGGATGTGCGCCCTTGATGAACTATAGTAAGAACGAAGCCCGGGTGAGCCGTTTTAACCTCTGATGCGGGATGTTTGAGGGGTTCCTAACTGGGCCTGAACTCCTCCCATAGGAGTGATCCAGAAACAAATTACTCTAATACCACCGCGACCCACAAATGAGCGAAATCTCCGACGGATCACAGAAATTACTGAAACATGAGCCGATCGATAAACGCAGACAGAAAACTTATTTAATCATCGTCCGAAAAGTCAGGGTCGCCACGCATAGCACACAAACGTGAGCACGTTTTGTTGGTACGTGATTAGGGTTCAAATTACGATAATTCCCATTGTACCCACTGTTGATGAGCCCCAATAAGAATGAACAGCAATCACTCCCTTTTTCTTTGGTATGGAGTTAATTCATGTTCTTCCTAAAATGGGAGGTTTGGAGTCAACACCGCTTGGTGAGCAATTACACTATCTCCACAGGTGACAGCTGTCGGTGAATCAACAAGATGCCGGCTGGGGTATATGCCTCAGCTTAGTTTTGAGTAGTTAGGAGCACAAAATCGTCTTAGATTCTGAAGGGAAAACCACGATGTCAAAGGTGACGTCACAAACAGCGAAAGATCTGGAAGGGAAAACCACGATGTCAAAGGTGACGTCAAAAACAGCGAAAGATCTGATAAGATGATAGTGTGTGCGTTCAGGTACTTTCTTCGGATCAACTGATGTTTTCATCGGGGGATTTTATCGAAAACACTGAACGCAAACAATGTGTTCTATGGTTGTATTTCATCGCAAAACTATTAGTGAAGGAGGTTATTCTTCAAAGAAGTGATATGAAATGACAATGACATAGGTAATACGTTTGGCCGTTTGGTAAAACGCCATTGAATGGAACAGGGCTTTCTTGAAACCTTATTTATGAATGACCTCCCAAGTAAATGACTAGCAACGCTCCTTCAAGGAAAAAAAACGGTGGAAACAACCGCTTCGCCTCGAAGTAACCAGAACACTAGCAAGGATTAGTTATAGGACGTGGTTGTTTACAGGCAGCAACTCCTGTGACAGTTTTGCGAACATATTTCTAGGGAGAACGAGTGAAAAGTTAGCTTAGCCTGTAGTAGCTATATTCCGTAGTCGTATGATCTCGCTCACGCTTGAACAATGCAGGGGTGTGCATTCCACGAAAACCAACGACAGGTATTCACACAAAGACAACATGGCAGCTCACTGAGGAACTGAGCCTACTACTTTATGACGATAAAGTGGAATCTTGGTTTCGTCGTTTTACCAGATACACACCCCCTGAAGACGAGTGCGGACGACTTTAGCGCAAACTGCTGATGTTATTAAGTAGTTTGGTATTTGTGAGTGTTGTAGATGATGATCACGGTAAAACTTTTCGAAGACTGCTGTAGACAGGATTACACAAAGACGTGATGTAACCAAAGCCAAGTTGACAGCTACCACCAAACTGCGGTTTGATTGGGTAATGGAAGATAACCATGTGAGTGCTTTGAGGCTGAAGACAATGCACCTGATTGGCTTGATTATTGACTAGTGCTGACCAGACTACCATCTATCCACGAGTTTGTTGCAGATTCCGCGTAGTATCTTTTAGCATGTAAAGGTAATCCTGTTCAAAGTGGTTGAGCCTAGTCTCGTAATACACTGCGATATCTCTTCGTATGACAAGAATCATTTTGTGATAGACAACAAGCATATCTTTAGCATTCGGTAGCGTCCAATCTCAGTTACCTACGAATGTTTATTGCGCAAGTATCATCGTAATCCTCACTGTAAATCCGTGAAAATCCGGCTTAAGCATTTATAAGACCTTTTGTGCTGATGTTAGGCGCAAGCATGTGAATTTGTTTGTTAGTCTTCTGACAACCAAGGGTCGGCAAGCCCGATAGAAAGGTTCCGTTCTTGGAGTGTCCCATTTCTGGCTGAGCCACCAGCTGTAGGTTGAAAGCCGCTGGGCGGTTCTTTCACCGTTTTGGTGCAGCAGCATCCTGTTGTTGCTAGACTCATTAGAACTGGCGACTTCATGCGCACAAATGTTGCTCAGTTGTGGATATTCCTACTCCCCGCTCATACTCACTTTATCGTTTGAATGAATCCGGATACCATCCTTACGAGCTGGATTTAAGGAACTTGAAAGTCCAGTGAAGCCAGCAGCCTCACGGGTGAGAATTAGGCATGTTATTGCGCCGAGAAACTCTATTCACGTGACCACGTAGGATAAATTGACATCGTACAACCAAGCGCAAGGTGGATTATGATGCTTGTGACTCGGTTATTTAAGTAACCCATAGAACTATCCCTTTGCTTGATTGTGAAGTCTGCTTAAACGTGATAAAGCATATTGCAGACAGCCATTCTAGAGGGTTTCAAACTAATTGGGGAGCACGGAGCTGGTCTAAAAATGGTGTGAAAACTTCGAAGTGAACATATTTAATGTACTAAATGAACATGGTGAATTACGACGATTCATACAAGCCACATACGAGAGGATACTATATTACTACCTAGTCATATTTGGGTAGGCTTACTCAGTGCGTTTTTCAAACGTTTTATTTCATGAAACTTAATTCAAGACATTTTGTTGCACTTCAACAGAATGAATATCTAGGAGGCATCCAGTCATATTAAGATTTGATTTACTTATTGTCAACTAAAGTTTATGAAGATGTGCAGTGGGCATAACACAGACCTACCTGAGTTGTCTGTAACGGAAACATGGACGGACTGGTGATCGATGGGAGCTGATGAAGGTTGATTGGCCCATTAATCCGAGCTCCAATTGGTTCGTCCTCCAGGTAGAGTGGCAAGTGACAAAAATGATGCACAGACCACCACAACTTGAAATTAGCCCATGTAGATGGATGTTGACCCATCAAAGCGGATGGAGGTTCACGCACAAAATGCTGCGATTTGAGCGGTGGTGGATTAGCCATAAGTTGACTAGCAGTTGGATTCAGTGAAGATGGGACTGAGGCAGCGACTAAGACAATCACATTTGGTGTCCATAATTTGGAGGTTGAAGTTGGCTTTCCTTCAGCCTTGCCACTCGTGGGCTTCTTCGCACTAGGCTCCAACATCACAGTTACATCTCCGCTTGTTCCACCTTCAGGAGGTTGCATCAACAGACGATCAACCAAACGTATGAAGGTGGCCAGCTTGATGATTGTACTTGTCGGGGAGGTGGGACAGCCGGTTCCAGTGATGCAGAGGACAATGCGCGTTTGTCGTTTACCAATACGACTGTCGATCATTGATAAAACTTTACACGCCTCCATTAGACCCTTTCGGATTAACTCTTTCCATTTAGACAGATTTTGTTGAGCTTCTGCGGTGCTTTTCATGGATTTTTTGTCACAGCCATGTCGATGATTACTTGTTGCATTACCTTTCTTCCGCTTTTGATCTCCTTTGAGTAGAAGCTCTCCTGATTCGCATAAATTGACATTATTTTGGAATTGGGTTTGAATATCCGAGGAATCGTCTCCCTTCTCACTGCTTTCCGACCCGTCGTCCACATCGTCATCACTGGTAGCAGATTGACTGACTTGACTCTCGACATCTGTGGCATCCAGTCGAGGTTTATCGACTCTAACCTTAGTCCCACCTGGGTTTCCGTTAGTCCGATTGTGCGAATGTGAAAATAACCGCCACTTCTGGTCTGCAGCCGCTGTTACCGCAGCGGCGGCTGCTGCAGCGGCCACGGTTGCGGCGGATGTTAGTTCTTGGTTTAAATGAAATGCCGCTCGACTTGGATTGGAAGCGTACCGAGCTGAACCATCACAAAACCAGAGAATTGACAAACCGGTAACACCAGATGGTCTTTAGAGTTTCAAGCATGGAAAAACAGTGCACGGACGACCCCTAAAAAGTACTCACCACGATTGACGAAATACAATGATTAGCATATTACTTTATTGCTTAAGGTGGACATCATAAACAAGAAGTTTCCTCAAGTCTCCAGTTGGTAGAAAAGTAGAATGGGAGTGAGTTTACTTTACCAGTTGTACACAACCTGTTGTTCAAGTAATGCACAAGACTGACGGAAACTCAGAAACTATGCCTACGTGAAGAGCTCAAGAAGGGCGAAATTGGCAGTGGGCTGTCGTAGAATTTTCATTAACTTTATATAAAGTGTTTTATGTCAAGAAAATATACACTTGTGGTGTTCTCGTGGTCCAACGCAGTGCTGAAACATGGGTTCTGGAATGTGCGTAATGCATTTGTGTGCGACTGTGCCCAGGCCTGTGAACGACGGAAGAGAGCAGTTCGTTTCGGATATTGAGACTATCCACCATCCATCGTTGGACATGTGAGGTGTCGATATTTATTTGAAAGAAGCTTATGTACGTCCGTGGTTTCGCTGCCTGAATTCGCCTATCTATTAATCCTGTTATTTGGCAGGTTATTATGCAGTGGCCGATTTTGTAGCCTAGTCTGACTGGCCTTCAGTTATTGGTGCTGCCAAGGGATTCGCATCCGGTAAGTCCACGGATGCAGTTAGTATTCGTTTCGTGATATTATTAATGACTATGCTTATTTTTTCAATGACACCGAAGACTCTACATTCTCTGAACTGACAGAGCTAAGACGATAGCACATTCACATGGGATTCCGAAAAGTTTCAGACAAGAAAAGGCCGATCAATATTGACCAAACTATGTGAATTAAAGCTCTAGCGAATGTGTTGAACGTTTTAACAGTGATCCCACTTTGAGTAATGTGAGTCGATATAATGGAGTGTATTTGCTTTTAAAAGGTTTTATTTCTGTACTCCGCACTAAAGCGTAGGGCTTAGCTGATCCATTTGTGGTAAGAGGAATGGTTGACTACCTGCCTAATAGAACCAACAATGCCAGTCGAGTAAACTCGCCAAGAATAGACAAAAGACAGTTTTCGAACGGATACTTTGCCACTTCTAGTATAGCCATAGATATCAAACCAAACACGGGGGAATTTATGTTAAAGCATTTAATGTACAAAAACATGTGCTGATAGCATACATTGCTCGCATCGTTCAGTAATGGACAGGCCAACGCCTTCAGACTGATCCCGTGTTCAATGAGAGGTCAACCACACCCTTACCTGACCAGAATGTTCATTGAAAATGATCGAATGTGCTAGTCACAGGAAGCCGTCGGTGAACATAGAGGCCCAAAGAAGAGTGCCGTCTGAGAGAGCCGTCTCCAACCCAGTAGTAGCCTCTTTTGCCCATTTATCGCTCGAACAGTCGATGTTTATTCCCCGTTACCCCACAGAACACCCGTGATAAGAGTAATGACCAAAATTGCTAAACCGATTCAACAATGCAACCAGCTGTCTCACTCTGTCCACCTGTGACCTATTTTTGGATGCTAGCAGTGTGACCCCCTGCAGAACCATAGGGTGTTGGACAGTACAGCATGCGTTTTAACGGAGATATTGTCCTGCTATTGAAACAGCCTTTGCTGAAAAGTCAAGTGGCATAAATTAGTTTCACCTACAGAGCAAAATCGCCATTACAATCCCCGGATTGTTTCTCACGTCCAACAATATGCATTTGGTGGTTTATGCAGGCCAACGGCTCCAATGTTTTAAGCCAAGTGAGCAGGTAAAAAACCATGATAAAAGCAAAACTTTGAAAATATCATAAAGACGTAAAATGTAGCGCACTGTTTCATTTTCATTTGCTTATTGCAGAACATGTAGAATTTTCACTGACGAAGATTTTTCCCGCTGAATAGCACAAATGCGCCGTTTCGTGCACTTTCTTTGCAGTTAGCCTTTTGTACAGTGAAAATCTACAGTTTTGTTCAGTTAATACGACTCTAAAACACTACTTCCCTCATGGTGGATTGCAATAGCTGTTGAGACGATTGCTCCATTGGAGTGACTCAAGACAGAGTGAGAGATGTTGGCCGGTCCCAAGGGTGTTTCCTCTTCAGGTGGAGCACGGAAATTTCACCGGAGTGTTTTGTGCCATTGTAAATTAGGCGATTGGTGTGAGAATGTAGGCAACAAAGTAACTTGCAAATAAATTTAAGTACAGCATTGTACGAACAATTATCCCAAAGAGCTAACAAAGCATGCTCCTCATTGGGAAACATCGTTTTCTCTGTGTTGTTCGTCCAACTCGATTTTACACGGAATTCTGTCAAGCCCAAAGCACTAATTCTCGTTTGTCAGTCAGTTTGTGAAGGCATACTCAAAGTTTGGTCCTTGGGCAAATAAATTTGGGTTGATCCTGAGAGTCAATCATATCTCGAAATAGGAAAATTCGTTTTGACAAAAAAGTAAGGAATAACGATTCTGGAACAAAAAGTTACAATTAATAGTAGGTAAACAGAAGATAGCTAGGAGGAGGTTGCAGTGTTTTTTCCAGTTTCCAAGCTTAATTAGGAGATTTTGCTTCCTCAGCCGTAGATCAGCCAACTGACAGGAAGTCGGGTGATCAGGGGTTGACTCTCCGAAGAATCCATTGTAACCACTCAGCAAATGGCCAACACGGGACCAGTAAAATCGGTGAAAATACATTCCATCTCTATCAAGATAAGAGGGGTCAAATTATTTCCTGGATTTGACTCGGGGAATCAGAGTAGGCACGTGAGGGGCCTTCTTCGACAGCCACCGTATTTTCCAGCCAGACAAGGTGGCCGGATTACTGTGTCACCCCATTTTTCCACTGTTGCTATTTTGTCAAAAGTTTGTGGTCATTATCTGCTGACTACGCTGGACGTGGACTGTCCAGCCATGGGGCCTTCCGACGTTTCAGTGCTGATAGTTTACTTTATTTCTTTTTCCGGCGGGTGATCAAGGGTGAAATTCCATTCGACCGTTTGCAATATCTCCACGGGAGGCCAGCTAACCTGTTGATTTCCAAGATCCAGTCGATCCTACTAGTTGATAGAAGGCATGGGTTTTTCCGGTAGCCTAAGCCTTCTCTATTTGCAGATCTTCGACATATACCAGAGTTCTCATCCTTTCCTTAGGCTTTTCACCATTTGGCGTTTGGTGTGCGCCATCCTACTGGTTGCTTGCTGGTACGAATTTTCTAGCATCAATTAGGAATATCGACGCTTTCCGGTAGCCTAAGCCTTCTCTATTTGCCGATCTTCGATATATACCAGAGTTCTCATACTTTCTTTAAGCTTTTCACCATTTGGCGTTGGGTGTGGGCCTTCCTACTGGTCGCTTGCTGGTACGAATTTTCTAGCAGCAATTAGGAATATCGACGTTGACTATATCCGACGGTCATTCGGTCGTACCGGACAAATCAGACCGACAGTAATGGGCGCATAGCTCACAGTTTACCATACTTACTCCAATTGCAGTATTGGTTTACTGCGGAGAGCTGTCGAACTAACTGAAATTGATGCAGTTGAGCTATGGAAGTTCTTCGGAGATAGTGGATTGGCATGCTTCTTGCTGATTTGCAAGGGCCTCAGCGAAAAGCGAAATTTCGGGCGTGTACGCACCTTGGCCTTTTCAAAATCAATTTTGTGCAGCAGAAAAAAAAACAGTAGCCTTGAATTGTGGCTCTCTACCAGTGGCCGATGGCTAGGTGATCTAACTGGGTTCACGGTTGATTTGCATTTTGTGGCCGGCAGGTTACGCGTTACGAATGTTCATGCTGAAAGTTTCTACTGGCCAGAAACAGTTTATGATCAGCACACAATTTTCAGATTCGCTCGCCGTTGTCTGTTTGGTAAGCATCGACTCTGGATGGACCACCTGAATGTGATTCCAAGGAGCTCAGACGACCGATTTGGGCATTCATATCACCCGAAAAAATAAGTATCCGTGCTTCTCGCTCGGAAAGCCTTCGTCTCAGCGAAAAAACTACACTCTCTTGGAGCATACGCCGACACTACAAACATGCACCGTTCATTATGTTGTGAGGAATTGAGTTTGATGGAGATGAATAACCGCATGGCTCAAAAAGACGATTGTACACTGAGATTCAATCCAGCAAAGTGTGTTCAGATAGGGGGCTGAGTGCAGCGCCCACACCATGTATTCTGCGAGTAATCGTTTCTGGGTCACCAGACACACGGAGGGCGAAATGTTGAAGAGTTGATTTCGTCCTTGGCGTTCTGAGTTGTATAACCACATGCGAATCATACATGCTTGGTTCGGAGACACAGCACAACTCAATTTTAAGAGAGTGCATTGTTCCAGAGAGCATTGCCCGTTTGCCGATTTGATATAAAATATAGACGTTAGGAGCTGTTCTGAAAGACTTTATTTAGTCAGAGTTGATGAACAAACATCAATTAACATTTTTTATGCACTTAATTGTGTCCGTGAATTTTGTGTTGCGGGTGATCAAACTATGAGGCATGTGGCACTGTGCCAACCTTCCATGTCATTCGGAAAGGCCTCTCATTCCTGTAATAAAGGCGACAATAAAACTAAGCTCCCACGGCTTTTCCTGAGTCGTTTTAGAGACTAGCGTACCAACATTGGTGAGCACAAATGCTGAATTTTTACAGCGCTCTGTTTGAATTAAAGGCACATGTAACACGAGTAGCGTTGACAAATCGGAAATCTGATGAAGATAGCCATGCGCCGATAAAAATTATTATATACTTTCAGTAAGGAGAGTAGTATGTCAAAGCTAACGGCAGTTTCATCTTCGTTTTTCTAATCGAACCATTAAGAGCTACATATAGAAAGGTGGCAAAACGCTTCACTTTCTCCAGAGACGCGCGTCCGGCGAAGAAATCAGTCGATCTGTTTGACAGTGACAAGCGTCTAGTGTCGAGACATTGCGATTGCCACCCAAGAGTCTTCCTAAATGGACAGATGATGAACGACAGTCGCTTAACTTCTGCATGTTTTTCGCACTAAAATTTTAAAATCTAGCAACCGATCTGTAAAAACGCTAAGTTTTGTAGGTTACGAAATTCACAAACACGGCGGTACGATTCTCCGTTTATTCGCGCCGCCCACAGTACGAGGAACTACATTTTTGGCCATTTAACGGTTTTGGACCAGCCTACCGAAGCCACAGAACCTAAGTTGTTGAAAGTCCGCATGTCATTTATCGTAGAATTTCCAGGTGTTCTGTGGCATGAAAAGGGAGACCAAGGCTTATACCTAATTCAGAAACGCACAACGTGTGTGCCAAAAACGGTGCACGCATGCAATGCATTAAGGCAACAGGAGAGCAGATTTCGATTGTCCTGTTTCCACCTCAGTGGGCGGAAGGCCTCAGGCCCAGTTTATCCTCACCAAAGATGACACGTGTGTTCGTACCCTGCAGAACCAACGTCCATCGACTAGCAGATTTCCCTAATGGCTGAAGTTACTTACAGATTGGTGAACCACATGATCTGGTAAACCCTTCTAGCCGTCACAAAATTGTTTTGCCTAGCGGCTGACCCTAAGTGGACCCAAGTGGTTACTTCAGCATTCCGTTGCCGGGCATACAACTATGGCACAACTTATTTATCATCTTCAAGTGTACGTTTTTGTTAGGAGTTTGGTGTATCAAGACCTATGACATACCGTTACATGGGCCGTCCATTCGTACGCATGCCATCGGATCGAAGCGTCCACCAGTCATACCGTAACACATATCCATTGGAGGTTCTCCCAGTTTTCCACCTGCTTTGTAACAAAGTCGTTGGTGTTTGCGTTGAAAAGGGCGCCCTTGAATAAGGTTGATCAGGGATGGCACAGATGCTGCACATAAAATCAGAAAACTCAGTGCGGAGAAGATGGCACAGACAATCGCTGCATTGTGAATTCGGCCTGCTTGCACGTGGCTGTCCATGTCTAGATCGGTTGGGGGAGCTTTGGTGACTCCGGATGCCTGAACAGAGCCCATATCACTTACAGAAAGTGGCGCGAAAGCCATCAGTGTTGCCAAAGTCAGAGCAGTGAGTAGCGTGGAGGAAAGCCAAAACCAAAGTGGAAGACAGCAGAATTTTCGGAATGTTTGTGTAGATTCGCCTGAAACCAGGATGAAACCACTGAGAGAATAACGTGTTTAGCAGGAAAGCCACCTCAACCAATATCAGCCTCCTGACAAAAGATGGTGACCTTCAACAACCAACACTTGCGTTAATCAGATTGGCGCAAGATAATAGGTCTACTTGAGCGTTGTATTCATCTGATGGTCAATAATCAGCTTGTGTGAAGGATTTGGCTTTGGTGCCAGCATAGAGAATGTTGACGTTGACACCGAGGCTGAACAGTTCGCCTGGATTCCTGCTCTTGATATTAGATAAACAGGTAGATAGATAGATATTACTTACTTTAAACAATATGCTGGTATATTTTTATGCGTAACCTTGATGATATTAAGTGGAACGTTCATGATCTGTAGAATGTGAAATCTGTTGTGAGTTTACCAGAAGTCTTTCTGGATAGAACCAAAGCAAAATCATGGTCATAGACTTAGCAGTTGCATTCAAAACTGATGAGACCAAACAGTATGACGAGCTCTGACTGTATTTGCAAAGAAACTAAACATCTAGATTTAGGTCCTTTAATGCCAGCCACATAAATAATCTATGTGACAAACCAAATTACGCTGGGAGTGGTTTCATGTTAAAGTTTACCTCTTGAAATTTGGTGAACCTAATTTTCTTTATGTCATAACTTACCGAAAGCATCTTTGCTTGCCCACTGCATTCGCACAGCAATTTTTCCGTATTTCTGCTCGATGAACTGCCACATTTTTTCCGTCATCAAAGCCGCGGCGTCTACCCCACTGACACAGCCGGCCAAATTCAGACTGATCGGCAAAAGCCTGTGAATGTATAGGGAAACACGAATGTGTAGGTGGCTGGAAGACATTACAACTTTTGCTAGGAAAAAGCAACACTCTTGACGCGCTTTAGGTACCGTGTTGTATAAAAAAGTGTTCAGTGTCCGGTTATGTTTCAGGCATGTATCAGTTCTCATTATGCAGCGAAAATTAACAAACGATCAACAGCTCTCGAAACACCAGAGGCAGACGAAAAAATGAATGACAATCATGTGATGAGAGTGGAATTCGCTCTTGGATACATTACACTTCCCAGGAGAGTGAAAGCGGACAGTGTTTGACAGCGCTGGTGCAGTGTTGGGACACCCGAACATTCACGTGACCGCGCGGTCGTTCACGGAAATCCAGCCAGTCATTAACCATGAGTTAGCACGCCGTATTGTCGCACTCACTGGTTCAAAGGGAGTGCGAATAACAAACACATTAACTTCAGGGTCACTTTCAAGATATGAGATACTTTTATCTTCATCGAATACTTTCCCCAGCAAAGGAAGACAAACAGGTTTTCATCCATGTTTCTACCTTACAAGCAAAAGGTTAAACTACTCATATCTTGCGTGAGTAGCATGAGTTGAAACTTTAGGCTCGTCCTTGGCAAAGTGCCCATGGAGAATACAAAATGTATTTCCGACAAGATATTTACTAGTGAGAGGGGTGTCCAGTTCAGTCCAAGTCGGATTCATTGTGTGTAACGGAGATTACGTTTCAATCGAGACCTTTTTTCTACTTGGTGAGGCTGCTGTCTATAACTTTTAGTACTACACCACACAATGAGAATGCGCAAAGTTGCACTAATGAATGAGAATTGATAGGAAGAACAGTTTATTTTTCATGTCGGTTTCAAGGTCATATTAACTTAGCCTGAAGGTCTGTCAGTTTTCTCCTTCATCCCAGTCTGTTTAATCCATCTTGATAACTATCCGTATGGTGAGAAACAATATTTAACTGTGAGAAATACTGACTACATCTCGGCAACCTAACATCACCTCAACAGGCCTCAATGTTCTGCTTATCAGATCATCTCCTGATTTTAACCCCGGGCTACTTGTACCCAGACGGACCAAAACTCGGTTCAGTCTCTCAGATGATGATCCGGTTAAAGGACAATCTCACCATCTGCTTCCAATTGCGGAGACGTGAGTGGAAAAATCAATCCAGTAGGTAGATATGAAAGCATCCCAAAAGTGATCAAAGGATTTTTAATTAGAAAACAACGGGGATATTTAAACGGCTATCCAGTTGACAGTAAAGTATGGTTTGTATATCCGTATGAATTTGGTATCTGTTCCGAGTTCCGTTTGTGGGTACGGTTCCCATTTATGTGTGAACGATTTAATTACAAACAAGGACGAGCAACTGTTAAGGCCAACAATGGATGCCGCACGTTGTTAATATGAGATATGAACCTTTTTTAGGTTAAGGTTTTATTATAAATGTATAGTGTCCAACGGACAGCGGTGAGACCGGTGGTGGCATTTTCATCAACCTGGGTCACCCATGATTGATCAGGTTAAGTAAATGATTATCGGTAGGAGCAAATATATTCATCAATATTGTGAGTGCGACTCTACCACAGAGGCTGTTGCCCTTCAAACCACGCTGCTAATGCTGGTGCTGTTGCCTTGCCCCTTCTAGCAGAGTATTCCTATGAATGAAAACGTCTCATTAGGACAAACTATGTGGATATTCACGGATGTCTCTTTTGAAAACATGCTATACATACAGTACCATAGATGACACAAAACTACAATGTCACTTGGTTTGGCTATTTCTTGAAAGGGGCACTTTATCAAGTTATGCGCTCGTGAAACCAGCTGATCAACACAGGGAGTCATGGTCAGGAAGTGCTTGAGTAAACAGGTCGTTACTTTCCGACCATTCGACTGCTGATTTTATGTTATTTGAAAACTGTCCGGCGAAATTTTCATGGGTATCTCACTTTGCTGGTGACATGGTGTTTGCCCACATCACGTCACCCAACTTCGGTGGAAGACGGTGAAAAAATATATTTATTACAACCCGCTGTGGTAGCAATGCTTTTTTCGGGAATCCATGGATTCAACGGTAACCTTGTACTAACTAAACCCTGGTTTCTGGAGCACATAATTTCGTTCTACAGCAACTGTGTGTAAAGGCTGGAGGGAAGTAGTAGTTGGGCAATTACTGTATTGCTTGGATTCGTCGTTCTGGGTGAGCTATGGATACATACTTAGCATCGTTGCAAGGGGTTGCCACGATCGTTTGGCAATAATAAAAAAGAAGAGCTGAGAGACTTCTGACCATGACCACCTTAGGTTTTGTGAGATTCCGCCTCATTTTAACAACCGATGATAAAACAATAAGGTCATCAATACTACGGTGTTTGATCGAGATCAACAAGATTCTTAAAGTGGTAGGGTCGCGAGATACTACCCACATTTGTTTCACTGATACATGAGTAAGATTTTCGGCTTTACATTGGGGACGGGAGTAAAAAAATTGATAAAACGAAGCCCCAGGTACATGTTGTAGGCATGTGTTTTTACTGTAACAACCGCTTTAGACTGTGGTGGAAAATAAAGGCTCATTTGCAAACCCAAACGTCGTTACAAGAGAGTTCGCACTGGTTATTTACAAAGTGAATCCTGATTTTGGTCTTGCCGTCAGGTTATCTTCAGTGCAAAATCAGTTCATTGGTTCAACCTTTCTTTATGTTAACTGTTTTCAGTTTACTTCTAGGTAAATTTCAATATAAGCACAAACGTTGTGTTCATAGTCTGTTGTCTGCCAACCGGAGTGAGAGATTTTTGGAAGCACTAGGGTCATTGCAAGCTTCCAGTCTGCTTCCTAATGCCGGAATCAACTTGTTGCGAAATTAAAACCAGACTTAATATTGTGCACTTTTTTTTGCTGCCAGACTTTGTCAAAACGACGCCACTTTACTCACGGCAGAGGGCTTTATTTACATGTCTGAATGATATACGGTAATTGGTATTTATCCTACCAGGTGTTCCTCTTGATGTAAACCGTTAAATGTGATATAAAAATGTCAGCTTCCCTAGCCATTCTAAGGTTCGGAAACCGAATGTTTGAGGGGAATAACCGTGGCCTTGGGTTGCTGAAGGGACTTCAGTAACTTTATGAATAATCTGTTTCGTCTGGGCAGCGTATTGCGATATCTTGAGAATCGCACCAACTGAAACATGGGCTGCACTTGTGCAGAACATTCAGTTGGAGAATGCCATAAACATGTGATCCAGCTGGGATTCAATTGACCATCCCGTTAAAACCAACTGTATGTGCTAATGAGTGTTCTAAGCAGATTTCATAGAATAAAAGTTTTTTTTTCAAAAAACTCGGGGCTGAGGCTACCTGATGAGCCTCAAGAAGTTGAACCGGTTGGCAGATTTCATAGAATAAAAGTTTTTTTTTCAAAAAACTCGGGGCTGAGGCTACCTGATGAGCCTCAAGAAGTTGAAACCGGTTGTGGGCCGTCGAAGAGTTTACAGCAACCTTATGAGTAGTATCCTACACCATGTTTCTCAACTATTTTGACCCGTCTGGGGAAGTTTACTTATCTTTGTCTCAGATCGTGCTCTTTTTCTACAGACCTTCTGAATGGCCCTGAACTTTAGTCATTTGTGTCCGACAATAATCATCCCTTCAGAATCCTTTCCTTGAAACTGGCATCTGATTTTCTTGGTTATTAATCATGTGGCTATCCAGCCGTTTTTTGAGCTTGGCAATAACTTGCAATCGTTTCGCCAACAACCGAAAAAGACATCATCAGTGTGCGAGCTGATGATATTCTGTTTGTAAACGATGCAACCAACTGCCGTCAAACATGACTTCAACTTTCGTTATCTAGCTCGGGGCTGCCGTGAAATGCATAGTCAAACTTCCCTCAAAGATTGAACCATGGTAGGTTAACCGATGATCCAAGACTGTTTAAAGATCGTGATGCCATCTTTACAGGCACAGAGAAAGTAGGTATATGGACAAAATACTGGACCAACTTTAGTTGTTATATCACATAACTGTATGGGGAGGCATGAAATCAGGACACCGACTAGTGGCCACAGTGTGCTGTTATATCGTGCTGCTCAGATAACCCACCGTGGTTTGAACTATAAGTGAGATGCAGATCCGCACCCACATTATTTCGCAGCTGTCACAACATCCTGGTACCGTTAGTCAGGACGGTAGGACATGATTGCATCTGCCTCTGTGCAATTTGTTTCAGGATCCTCTGGGCCTGCTGACTAGCAGTTGGTTCGTTGGCCACTTGGTTCCAAATCATCGAGGGTGAACGTAGTACAACCTACCTCACATCATAATGAACGATTTCCTTCAAAAGCCTTTGAAAGCAAGAACATACGAACAAGTTTTTTGTATAGTTTCTTCTTTAAGCCCCACTATCCACAGAATCGAAACAAAACGAGAAACTCAATAATACTTGAGAATTTTAGACACCAGAGATTTTAAAAATTAGAGCTAAAGAAAACTTCTCCGCCATTACCATATTGTGTTTCGGAAGAGCTTAGTAAATAATCGGTAGTCTTTATTCGGTCAAAAATGGGTCCGGCACCGGATTGGTGATTTTGGAACCGAACAAAAACATGTGATGGTTGTACGAAAAGAACTCCCGATTGCTGTGTTGTCCATAGGACTCTCTCTTCATTTAGGTCAAGCCTTGAATGTCAGAGGTTACCTAACCCAGTTGTTTCTACTGGGTCGTCCAATCTCTAATGTGGGAAACTCCACATTAAGTCAGTAAACGGACGGAGTGAATTGTAATCATATGACTTTCATTCGACCGCTTTGTGCTGCTTTTGTAGGAAACACTGAGAAGTGTCACAAACGAAAAACGGCCTATATAAACCACCGTTTGCACGCACGTAAAACTCACTGGCACACAATCTTCGCATTGATTGAGGAAACCGATGTAAGGAAAAGTGCTTTGTCATTGGACTTCTGACAAATTGGCTAAATTCTCTCAGCGGCTGAAATATGCACTGAAGCCTAGCCAATAAATCATGCCGCGGGGTGATTTACGTAGCTTTTAACCCAGATATCCCTGGATGGGACATAAGGTTGCGTGACCCACCCTACCGAAATTACCGTATGTCCTAGTGCGAAAGTGTTCACTACTTGAATATTCCCACATGCTGAACACGGACAAAGATTGGTGGACACCGAAGTTTTCGCGATCTCGTCGTCTGCACAGTATATATTTAATGCTAACTGAAGATGAATACTGAAATATAAAGCTAACGTTGGTTACTAACTTAGAAGTGGCCAAAACACGGACGACTGGTTGCCAGTGAAACCCAATTCGCATGGAAGTGGATAGTGCAAGGTGATACACAGGCCGGTGAACGACTGGGTCGATTGAATGGCATCAGATGATCAACGCAGGCTCAAATCGTACAGCTAGAGTTTTATAGCATGGTAGTGGAATTAGCAGTCGTACTGTGGTTGATTTGGCTGCAGCCGAACCAAGCATTTGGATCAGTGTCAACACGAATAAAATAGCATCAGTGTTCAACAATGATGCCCCAATGCTATATAACCATGATTTCTTTGAAAGTCTTATTATTTAGAAAATAATGAGAGTGGACCTTGTGCTTGTCTGTCAGAATTATTCCAAGGTGCATACATCTCCATACACTCATTCAGGCAATCTGGATAGGAATTTACAACAGGAATGCTATTGACATCGATTATCAGCCACATCTTGCAATGTCTCCAACCGGGCGCAGTGGGGATCATGCAGTCCCCATCCTGGAGAGGGAGTGGCACCAACAGCATCGCCACCTGTCGTAATCTCTTTTATACCCCATTGTCAGGTCAAAAACTCACCACCACTCTGGCTGGGTACCGAGGACAGCGCCTTGTGCAAGCAGTGGCCTAACCGACGCAGGCGCCGGCACTGGACACATCCTTTGAAGAATGTCCCCATTGCGCAACCGAACGCTCGCCTCCTAGGTGTTTCATTATGGACACAATGAATCAAGAGCTATGGCCCTGAGGAAACTGGTGTCGAAGACCTGCAGAACTCTCCGTTCCGTTGTTCGAAGAAACCAAGTATCACAGCTATACAGCAAAACAGTTTCACTGTAGCCCAAAACACACGTTCCTTTAGATTCAGGGATATACCACTTTGATCCCACAGCAAACCCGACCTCAGCCTTGCAGATTCGTCCATCGACCTCATCTGTCACACTTCAGTCAAAACTGATACAACGTTCAAGATACATAAAACGCTGCACAACTTTCAGTGCCTCCCTGGATTACAAGAAGCATGATCTTACACTTTGCGGGCGCAAAGAACAGGATGAATTCGTTCAGCCCATCCTGCATATTTCAGATTGGCAGGGTTTTCGTCAAAAGCCATTTGGACACCAGGAGTTTTAAGACCATGGAGCGTTCATTGCATTGTCTGCTTGATTTCAAAATTTAATATGGATGAAGACAGTGGGCACCTTGAACGGACGCCGCTTTGTGTACGGAAGCTTTTAAAGAGTTCTCTGTACACTCTCGCACGTCCAGGAGTTTGAGAACACAAAGAAAGTATTATGTTCAAAAACTGCCGGATAATTCCTTGATTGGCAAGCGTGTCAGGGAGAACGGACCGGTCAGCCAAGCCGAGAGCACCTAGGAAATCCAAGAACAGTATAATTGTTGTTCTAGCATCTGACGGATTGTGAAGGTTTGGTCAACGCAACTATTACCAGGCTGGGATCCCGCTTGCCGTCATCGAGTTAATATTCCACGGACCACTATCAGGCGACGAGGGACAAGTGACCACTGAAGGTAAGCTGATCCCTCTGTGATTATTCACATTCAATATCCACATTCAATATGGATACCTTTTTTTAAAAGTAGACACTATCACTGGATTTCTTCTTCTTCTTGATGAGTCTTTTCTAAGATGTAGTCGATTAGGTCACTCTAGTACTGACTGAGGACCTCATTCACGAAGAATGTGATGGAAGGTCATCAGGCTCAGAAGACCGGTTTCGCCTGAGAGATCATATGGAGTCATAAACTTCTGAGTTTGTAAGGGATTATAAATTCACCATCCGGGGTTCTACTTTAGTCTCAATATCCAAAGACTGGCAGCAGATAAGAAAGTGACTTGTATCTCAAGGTGCTTGGCCAAACAAATGTGGCATTCACCTTTATTCAATACGGTCGCGCCAATTTGCTCCTTGATGATTAGGCTCACAGGCGGTTTCCGGGACTGGTTACACTGAACGATTGGAATAATTTTCGAGCGTTCCCATCTTTCTAGTGCTAGTTTACTTCTTTAGCCTTCACTGTCTACCAGGCTTCATGGTCGGCGCGCACGCTAAGTGTGACTTGACGCCTGATATTTCGTCTGGCTGGTAGGAACATTTCTCCCAGATTCAGTCAATGTCACTATGGTGTATGATATCCAGAGCTGGGGCGGATTCGCTAGCGCCGTCTCATAGACAAAAATCCCGAACTGCGCAAAATGCAGTTACCTAGTTCCACTTAGAGCTGAAATCGATTGTAGGCCAGGTGGAAGAGACCAAGAGAAGACTCTGGTAAATGTGTCTAACGTTTAGGTCTATTGGCCTTTCAGTTGCTGAGCAATTTGCCCACCACTTATGCGGCCCTAGAAAATAGGGAGAGAAGCGATCCCAGAAGAGCGCATGACTTAAGTTCTCACAAGTGTTCAAAAACGGGTGGCACCACCATGCGTTCAGACGACTTCAGTCGTTTCGGAAATTAATATTTGGTAGACGGCACACAAATGATGCACTCTTCCGCCACTGTGTGTAGGTACAGAGATGAGTCCACGTCGACTACCGAAATGAGTCTCAGCTGTGCTAAGCATGCCCACAAGCTCAATCAGATATCCGGCAACTATGACTACATTTGGGCCTTTGGGCCACAGCAACATGGGATTCAAGGCGTCATAACAGTTGTCTTTGCTGGTGTGTCAGTTAGGGTCAGCTGCGGTGCAAGCAAACAAGACAAGCATACGACGAGCAGTTCTCGCTTGTGAGTCTCCCGAGTTGTCTTTGCTGGTGTGTCAGTTAGGGTGCAAGCATACAAGACAAGCATACGACGAGCAAGTTCTCGCTTGTGAGTCTCTCACATGGCTGTTTTCAGACGACCAGAGAATAACTAGCTAACTTGTGGGTAAGGACTGTCAACTTGCCTTTGAGGTTTAATTTATGCAGAGAACTTCTCGCAGATCAAGAATGCAGAATTGTGACCGGGAAGGTGCTTTGTAGGGATTGAAAACAGAATTTTTCTTCCTAAAAATTTTAGAGTAAACCTATTAGAGTATCCCCTGTTAAGTCTGGCTTTTGGTCATAATTCTTCTAAGCTACGAGCGTATTGGTCCACTAGCCTTGAAATTAATGTACTGCACTTCTCAGTCCATCTACACTCATTGAGCACCTGTCAATTTAGTGACAACAAACTCCATGTGCTTCAGCTATTGATTGTTAAGCGTATTTCCGTGGGGTACGATGCAAGCGAGATATTACGCATTATGCTGGCTCGAGTGGGTACCTAAAAATTAGGTGCAACAATGTATGAAACTTGCTCAACTGAAACACTTCACATCTATCTAACTCAGGGGCGTTTGTAATACATGGGAATCATTACAGTTCCGTCATATTAATGCAGCCTTATCTGAACCATAATTTTTATTTGGAAACCTCAAAATCCATGCGACCAGATTCAAACAAGGATCTGTTTTTTCACTCAATCAACCTTTGTGTGAACTCATACTATCGACGTACGGGGGTGTGCGTGTGTTTTGGGAGAAATTTCAGTCACTAAGATCCGGTCTAGTTCCGCTTCAACAGCGTGTGTCTGGTAAGTCTGCATCATCCTATCGAAGTACTTTCACCTGGCCAGGAATTACGAAAAGACGAGTCCTCGATCGAAATAAGTAGTAAGTAAGTAAGTGACAGAGCGTTGCCTGAGTTGCCGCATAAACCATAGATAGCATTCATGGATGAACCTACTTACCTGACAGGCTATAAAAACTTCAGATACCTCCAGATAGCGCAGGTCATAAGTACTTGTGTGGTTCGTTAGCTGGCCAG
Source organism: Opisthorchis viverrini (assembly GCF_000715545.1). Classification (NCBI taxonomy): domain Eukaryota; kingdom Metazoa; phylum Platyhelminthes; class Trematoda; order Opisthorchiida; family Opisthorchiidae; genus Opisthorchis; species Opisthorchis viverrini. Next base: position 409,782 of record NW_008752043.1, on the reverse strand, counting down.
TGCTCCATATATTATTGATTCGTTGTAATAAAAGCGAAGCTGCAGCCAAGTGTTAGTTACTTATTGGAGGCCAAGTGGAAGAAAGTGGTGTTAAAAATGGGGGACGGTGCAGAAACGAGTGCGACCTACGTGCATCATATACAAAACCTGCAATACACGTAGGCAGTCAAAGTATGTTGTGCGTCACTGGGAGATTTCCAAAATTTCTTTCCAAGCAATTCCGGTGCTACCTAAGCAACATTATTTAAATTATACAGCTTAAGCCAGCTATATGGGTATGTCCACGAGACAAACAGCTAAATTGTGAAAGTTTTAACTGTCTTGAGGTCCAGGAGTGTTGACTGAATTTAGCCTTCACACCACGTTGCTGAAAGCAAGCAGCAGCAAGCTTGAAGTTAAGCTCTTTATTTACGGTGTTTTTTAAAAGTTTATGCTGTCAATACTTGCAGTCTTCCGGCTTTGAATCAGCTGTGTATTGCCCTGACCTTTTTTACACAGTCACAAGATAGAGCTTCTAAGGCATGTTTTGGTGGCAACCGGCTACCTCGACCGCTTCAGTGATAGTCACAGCAGTTCATAACAGCTTTGACCGCTGTTAAGGAAAGAGATCAGGAGAGAATAATTCTTCTTTTACAGTCTACGGGTAACAGTGTACTTATTTAACGCAAATGCAAAATGAAATCTGATCCAAATCGCGTTTTGTTCAGTGCACATCATCGAAGAACTTCCAGTTCACAAACGAGAAAATGTTTCGCACGCCCTCTCTGTTTCCCAAGTAATCCACAAAGTGACGCGCACTTTCAGTGAAGCACAGACTGGCAGAACAGGTGAATTTTTCGCTTTCAAGCGACTCACTTGCCGCAAACAGATGCCACTGGTCAAAAATTTACTTTGAATTCTTATTGCGGAAATTGCACCCTAAGATGCTGATAGGTCCAGAAGCTGCACGGGTTATAGCTAACCAACTAGCCCTGCATTAGCAAAAGCTGTTCACTCAGAGTTTCTTTGGTTAACATGACACAGGTCATGTGACTGACTGTACAGAGCCAATAAGTGTCCGTTATACAACTGTCGTTCAGGCGCTACGTCTTTCTGAATGATTTTGCATGTTTTGCATGAGCGACTGAAGACCGTTGAGATATTTTTAGAGTATCGCGACATATTTCTTCTCTCTGCTTTGTTACAATGGAGAGAAAGAAATCACTGGCTTGAAACGTAACAAGTTTTTAACACGGTGACTCCAACACCACCATATACCGAAGCCAGAATTCAGAGGAATAAGGCATGTGGTGATGGACTAAAAATTGACGAAAAAATGAAATCGGCAGTGAAAAAATCATCGTAACCTAGCCGTAAGTTCTAATTATATGATCTAACCATTTTAATTAGAGACCGGTGGAAGTTGCTTTTGAGTGAGTGTCTGCGTGCTATTTAAATTGATAATTCTTCATTCTCCGCCTAAGGCAGCCATCCAGTTGTATTCGGGAAAGGAAATTCCGATCTTTTTACATTCAGTCCCATGGGATCCTAATCTGAATGAGATTAGGATTACCCGTTTTTTAGATCAGTTTCGTGGAACGGAACAAAAACCAGATTTTGATGAGTGCTATGCGCTGCAGTATCTCATTTATCCACTTACACGTGGCAAGGTGTTGCAAGCTGATATGTCCTGGATTTATTCACACTTACGAGGGTGTTCCTAATCATTTACCAATTCAACGAGATAATATGAATTCAGATTCAACTGAGTGCGTTTTAGACGTATGACAGCAGCAGTTTTTTTCCAGTTCGACTACCATATATGGTCAGTGAGCTCAAAAAGCCATAATGGTTTTGGACTGAAGAAAATGAAGGAGTTACTAGCTGCAACTTCCCTATCATATGGAGTCGACAGAAGCTAATGATCTTCATTTGTGATGAAACGAAGGGATGATAGCTAAGTCAGTTTCAGTTAGAAAGTGCTTGTTGTTTGAAACATCTTATCGGTTAGTGGAAATTTACAACAGTGAATTATATCCAAGACTCTGAGATGAACGAGTTGGATAACATCGTTGCCTTTGCTCCTCTCAGACTGGAGGTTACCTGAGATATATCAGTTGATCATTTTTTGTTGACTTCCAAGCAGTGCCTTCAAGACCTGTTGTTATAAACTTTGAATACAGGTCCTGACAACCAAAAGTTTTACCATTCGACTTCTGGTTAAAAACATGCTTCATCCCATGAAGGAAATGGTGGTGGATCTGATTATTCTGCACGGTAAGCCGCGCCTTTTGGTTTCAGACATTTCCTTAACGATCTAGGTGACATCATCAGCAGGTAGTTGATTAACGTTGCGTCTACTACGTACGTACGATCTAAACTGCGTTGGTGACAAGTTTGAAACCTTGCTCCTCAGCCCGGAAATTGGAACGGTCAGCCACAAAAAACCATATCCGGAAGCTCTCAGATTTGATTCCTTCAAAGTATCTGTGCGATTCCAAACATAAAAGAACCATATGCATCTGGCTAAATTCACCTACAGCTTTTCAGTTCAATAGTAACCGGTTGTACTCTGCTTCTACGCTTCTACGCTAGCATAAACCCCTCTAGATGAATGGACTTCGCGCACTGCCCTTAGTCTTGACTGCCCAGGTGGCATAAAGAACGCTCTCTCACAACATCTAGGATCGGAGCCACGGACGACTCCTTATACACTTTTATAGCTCGATAGTAAGAAAGAAACATCTCATCGAACTAGTTGGGCATGAAAAAAATACCGACACACTCAAAACCACAATCACTGGTTGGAGAAACAGGACTGAATTACCGCGATATCCAAGCTGCCAGTTGCAGGTGGAATGAATATTGATGGGTTGTTCTATTTTCATATATCTAGCAAATGACTAGATTCGTGAAATAAATCTTCGACCAAATACTCGAATAAGTCAGCATTAGGTTGAGCCATGGCTTGATATAGGAGGAAAGTGAGTAATCTATCCATCCAGAGTGACCGTTCTCAAACACTGCCTAAAAATACTGCAAACGTTCACTCAATTTTCGTTGACTTACTGGGAATGTGTGCAGCTCCATTGAGGTGGAACTTCAGTATTAGAGGTACTTCTCCACGAACGAATGGACTTATTGTACCTTTTAAACTCGGAGGTAGAACTCGGCATTGCTAGAGTTTACTGGAGCATGTGTAGGAATGATTGGTTCTATCAGTATCACCCAAAAACAGAAGGTTCTACCGCCTACTGCACCAACTGTTACATATTTCACCCACAAGAAAATATGCATCTCAAGTAAGGTATTTAAACAGTGTCAGACTCTCTGATCATTCGAGCGTTCGAAACATCATGAACTATGAGATACAATATCTCTATTACAGGTGTACTGTGGCTGCAACGGAATGAAAACAACAGTTCCAGGGTAGTTAGTGCACCGATAAAAATAGTTTGGGCTGCCTTATGTAGATGATTGTGTTTTGGTAGCGCTTCCCGATTCGTGTGTTTTTGTCACTGTGGTCACTGAAGTTATTGCTTGTCGTATAGAGTTTAACTCTGATGAGCAGTAATTCGACGTTTTGTAGGTCATTATCGACGACGTTTGAGAGTTTAGTTTAACATCTGCTGTTTAATGTCACGCTTTTCATGCATACGTCATGTTAGATGATAGTTGGATGAACGCACGGGATAGCTTGTGTCATTGATTTTCTCCTTATGTGATCACTAACACAGCTAAAGCGTATCTACGCGACAGGCCATTCTGACGGGGATTGTGTACGCAAATCTTGAGGCTTCGTACATTCGCTTTTCTAACTGGAGCCTTAAACTGAATTCTTTCTGTCGCCAAACACATTATAGCTATTGCAGCACGGTTTTCCATACAGTATAGGACAGAAAAACTCAAATTCAATTTTGCGGGTCACATTTTACTTGTAATCCAGTGCACCTGGAGCAGTAGTTGATTTACTAAGAAACAATAATGAAGACAGAATGCGTGTGCTAAAATATAGAAAAATAGAAAGAAACAGTATTCACCCGCTCATTGGGCTTGATGAAATTGGGGTCCGGAGATGAACGATAGTGCCACCGACAAACCTACGTAAGCCAACAAACCTGACCGCATTTTTCCACAGCATGTTTTGGCGAAGATCATTTTGCTCAAGTGAGGATCTGACAGATACCACTACGTGTTCCAGCGCCACACGCCTTTAAGTGGAAAAGTTTCAATTATTTGACCTTACTGAACTGTACACGACTTATAAACCTAATGCGACCTAACATGTTCGGTGAACCACCACTTGACGTCCCGAAATAACATGTCCAGCTCACTTGACTGAAGGTACGTACCGTATTAGTGTGCAGCAAGCTGCGTTACAGCAATCGACTGAAGCGCACACGAGACCAGCTTTGACATGTTATATGGATCAGGTGCGGAGTACACGTTAATTGACGTGACATCATCTAGGTATAGAAGTGATCGAGTGGGATTCACAGCAAGGTCTTTGTTTGTTCAACTATGCAACTATTCTTCAAGTGCATACCAGTTGTTTTACACCATTGCTGAGCTAATGAAACATAATGACTACGTAGGTCGAAAATAGAGAGAAGGGTGTAACACACCGAATACCCAACAACTTGAAACTTCATGATTGAAATGTTACACAAAATTCAACCCCACTGCTTGTTTTAACAATCACATTCACTTCACTGAGTGAGAGGTGAAAAGATGAGAGATGAAAAGGATGAGATAAAAAGGAGTGAGCTCTCCCCATCTCGCTTACCTGACAGGTTGAGCAACTGAAGGACTGGGAGGTGCGCGATAAAACAATATGTTCAGAATCAGATTGCAACCACGCATATATCGGGAGACTGTTTCAGCAAACCGCGCTGATTTTGTCGACCGTTTAGCACCGATTCCGACAACGATGATGCCTGATATAGAAAAAAGGTTACGGGATAAAGAAAAACCCATCAGACACCAGATTTTTCATACGAAGAAATTAGAAATAACTGTATGGAGTTGCCGGATGTCTTTTAATGATTATTTAAGGTACAAAACTTAGGGTAATGCATTTCCTGTAGACAGGTAAATAATGGCGTTCTCTCACATAAAGCACAAAGTATCGTGATGAACGTTTCTTGACAGCAGCTGTTTGCGGTGGTCGTTGGCTTGTTCGCTGAACTAGGGAATTTGATTGCAAACGTTTCACCAATCGAGGTGCCTTCTTCAGTCGCTATTGTGTTGTGGAACGTAGTAGTGAGTAGCGGTGGGTTGGTGGTTGTGCACAGCCACAAACTGATGGTTCATGCTCAGTCTAAAACTAAGACCAAGCTGAAATGAAGTTTCAAAAAGGTTGAACTGAACTACCCGTGTTTATCCTATTCTACAAGCAACTCTTGCGCCCAACAGCATCTTTAGGCCGCAGATGGAATGATACTCAACACTAATTGCAAGACTAATCGAAGCGCTTCTACATTCCAATGTCAACTTTGCTTCCTGTTGCTCGCATAAGTTAGATGTGTTTTTTGATGTTTTAGTGAGTGTTTTATTTCTTATCAAGTTTTTAATGGGTGTTTTCAGATAGGTGCATAACTTCAGAGGGAATAGTTACTTAGAAGTTGATATCTCCAACCAGAGACGTATTGTCGAATCGGTGAGTGCAATTTAAATATGATTAGTTACTAGTAAGGGGAGTAAGCTGCTGGGTGCTTCATTTAGCACTCGCATGACCTGTGAAAGTCCAAGCAAGGTAAACCTGGCAGAACCTTGTCGGTGAGTTTTGGTCGTTCACCATCAACGGCCTAGAAATTGCAACATAGTCGAAAAGTATTCACCAATCCCGAAATAGGTAGACGCCCGGAGTTCTCTAAAAGCATGGTCATTTATAGTAGGCAAAACTCGCCAACAAGTGTGGGAACTGAGATCTGGTCAGTTCGGACAAGCTATGCAGGAGAGTTGTTTTTTGGTAGATTGGTGTGATCATTACACCGAGTCCATGTTCACACAGGTCGATTTCCTAGCGCTGGTCCAACTCCGCCATGCTTAAGTGTGCAGCGGTACAGAATTAGGAAATTCCATTCCGCCATAAAGTGGAACAGATGCTAAGCATTTTTCTTCCTCCGTCCTATGCACTAACCTAATGGGGATAAATCAACAATATTAGGCAGAACCAGAGTGCAAAGCTGTCACTGTACGCAGAGGAAGTCCCTGAAAGAAGGAAATTTACGATCATTGTTGGATTGCCAAGAGTTCCAGCAGATCGATCGGCCAGTTTGCCTACCGCCCTTTTGCCCACTCCCACCACAATACTGGAGAAAGTAGATAATTGACATGCGTCATAAGGTTAGGGATTTGTGTACTTTCGTCCCCAAGTTATTCCCATGTGTCGGCACCGTCTTATCGTGCGAAATTAGATTAGCTGATCAGCTGATGTACTTGGAACTTGTTCCCTACTCAGCTTCCGATGTGGATAGTGCCGAAATTTTTATCGCTCTTTGTGGTAACATGTAGCATTTGGAACGTATGGTGGGATTTCATAATGTCGTTAGTGCAGTGCTCTCTTGATTTATGAAGTTTCCACCGTAGCAACGCTTTGGATGAGGTCGTATTGGTGATTCGAATTTTGGTAGTGCGAATCCTCCATATTAGCAGAATCCCTTAGCAAGTATGAAGGTCGATGCAGTGGCACAAACGAAACAGCTGCCGCATGCATATTTCAAGGCCGTCGCCTCATTTAACTGAGTTTTGTTCATCAAAACTAAACCAAGAAGCGTCCTCAGTTTATGGATGACCGTTCCTGTTCAATCTTTCTGTTCCGTTTACTTGTCATCTGCATCGTTTATCTCAGCTGACAAAACGATTCTCTCTTTGCTGCAATCCAAAAGTTACGTCAAGTGGTTGGGTGACACATCAAACCTGTTTTCCGGTGCACATGATTTTGAGCCGATCGTCTAGTCTGGCCCGTCTTACCCGCTGGTTGCTCCAGCCAGCCAGAATCCAGTATTTTTTCTTCTTTCCCCATTTCTCTAGAGTTGACAGCTGGGTGCTGCTCTAGTAGTGCCATTGGTCGCCACTCATTTCTGTGATACAGTCTTGAGGATTGGTTGACTCCAAACACATACTAGAGCTCTGTTTTCATTGACATTTGATGACAAACCCTGTCAGTGTGCTGTAGAATTTGGGAGCGATTCTGATTTGACCCGAACGGATTGCCTGCGTATCACACAATAACAGACAGACTCCGGCGACATGTAAAACACTTTCATAGCATTCCGCCTTTGGTCCTAGTTGCAACCATTAATTCAGTAAAGTTTCGGATTCAAAAACAGTTCGACTGCTCTCGGTTGCTTTGCTATGTAAAGAGGGACTAACATAGATTTCTGGTCTTTCGACTTTGCGTGCTTTACTGTCACTAATAATCTTGTGTGCATAAGCGTCTCCGCTGTGGTTGAGCAATGTCGTGTGAACAAAATACTACGATCAAGTTATCACCGTACCAACCTCATACACGCAACTATTTTGAGAAATGCACTTCAGTGAGTCTAATCGGTGATGTCATAGTTTTTACGATGCCACTGTCATTAACCCCACGCGCTGTTCTAGGCCCTGGTTCTCACGCGACACTGTTGCGCTTTGGAGCGTGCCCGTGGAAAAGGGTTTACAGGTTCCCAGGTAAAATATCGGTCACTTACCGGACATCGCACGCCGTTTCATTTGGGCGAGCTATCCCAGCCATGGGTCAGCGGACGGCCGTTGTTCAACCTTTGAGCGGACGCTCAAGAATTGGAAATCTGCAAACGACTTTTGCTCATCCGAATGATGACAGTGGGTTCTATATTCCTCGAAATAACCAGTGATCAGTAATCATTCGAAAACTACACTTCACAAGAAGTAATCAGCTGTCAAAACTTCACTATTTATTCTTGTTTATCGCTAACAGTGTTGACTGGGATAAACAGGGTATATGGCTGACTCCGTTCAGGTAGGCGAGGATGAGCAATGCAGTTTTCCGGATTTCACATGCACCAAAGCTACCGAGTAAAATGCTAACAAAACTCTAATAAAATTCAAGTGTATATTATTCTACCGCTGGCTGAGTAAATACAAGACTAATTGTGCAACAAACCGTAATACTGTTGTGATGCATTGGTTTTTATGTTTAACCGTGTCAGGGGGCAAGTTTTGAGGTATAAATTTTGAAGATAATGATGCCATATGATTGCGCCGCATGTTTACGTGGTATCTTAGCAACGTTTTGTGGTGAGATGCGACTGTTCGGATGCATACCCAAAGGCTCTGATGATAGAATTGTAACTAATTACAGACATTGGGAACAAAGTTTAAATATTTCATCCTGTGAAAGGCACACGGAAATGTGAATCATTATTTACCGACGTTGTCAGCTTTCCTTAGTGCTGCGTTTGTCCGTTTACGGTATATCTGATGACAGTCTGTGACTAGGTGAAATTAGAAGAAACGGTTGTGAAAGTCCAGTAACAGAGGATTTTGTGGCAAGCCTGTGGATGCTCTCAAGTTCCTCTCACTTTTGGTTACGAATTACCTTATGACTACCGCTCAATTATGTTTAGAACACTGAAAACTTTGAACGATGTTCTGCTAATAACCAGACGGTGCCACGTATGCTATTGTTCTTAAGTATTTGTCGACAGCCCGGCTTCGAGTGATATAGAAAGCTTAACCTCTCCAGATGCTTCCCAGACGTGTGGTCGAACTTGTTCGCAGTGGGAGGACCGAATTTATCCTGATCACTCCGGCGAAGATAAAAGTTATTGCTCGTATTACGGGGCCTGTACTAGTTGTCGAAATTCAGCGGAGGTTAAAAGTCACCTTACAATGGGCTACTAATCACAAATCTACCACATCACGACGCGGCGTCCAAAAATTACATACCAAAAGACCACCTTAGTAAGGTGCGAATCTACACTCCATTTTACCTTAGCTATTGAGGAGAATTTTGTTAGCTCAGCTAGCGTAGATAGTCGTTGATATTTTTACCGAGCTGGGCGGTTTGATTGCAAACATTGCATCATCAATCGAAGGAATATTGGCGGTGCGTTGCTAGGGCGCGGAGTGGCGCGTAGCAACGGGCTACTGGTTGTGTGTTTTGTGTTGAGTAGCAGTGAGTTTGTGTTAATATACGTGCGGCTGGTCGGAGCTGATTCACGATCACACTTGACTGTTCGGTCGGACGATTGTATTGGTTGGCATGTCATCCTGTGTCCCGACTGGCCTGTGACATCTGGCCTCTGCGTTTGGCGTCCTCTGCTCTCATCCTCTGGTCATTGATGGAATGATCTCTGTACTTGACTTCGACTTTTAATCCGACCTGTTGTTTCTTGACCGATTTTACTGGTATTTTACTGGTGTGTCACACTTTCAGTAAAACGTGGAGAGGTTTCGACATTTGTCGCAAATGGTCCAATTGATGCTGCCTCCGTGCATTTGTACCACTGTCGTCAATCGACATCTGTCTGCCTGATCGGTCTTTGTTTACACGAGGGCTTGAAAAATGCATGGACTAGTGGGCCTCATACTTTTCCTCAAAGTCGGCAACAAATAACACTCCAGCTCATGGCGTAGATGGTGAATTGTGGTCCCAGTACGGATCGGAACTATGTAAGCTGTAATTCTTTCAACACTAGGAATACGCGGTTTTAAGCTAATCGCTGAATGGGCCAATCTTTGTTGAACGAGGTCAAAGTTTTTATGATACATACACCTAAAATGAATGTTGGCTTGCAGCTAGAATGTAAACAGTCATAGAAAGCATTGTTTACTCATCTGCTATCCTGCATATCCAGTCTTTCAACTCTGTTGTTAGTAGACACACGTATACACATGCCACGAAAGAACCTGTCTTTACTATACTGCAGGTGAGTAAAATTAAGTGAATTGTGCAGGGCGATAAGTTCCACTAGAAACTAATTTGCAGAGGTGTTGGTTTTAAAGCCTGACGTGTGAAAAAGCGAAACAGTAGGCGCAATGAAATTAGAGGATCACTCCTGTCTCGTCATAATAGAGTTTGATAATCGTTTTCTATCTTTCTGCTTCAAATACATCAGGACTCACTTACGGACGGCCACTAACACAGTTTTAGATCTATAGTTCTTTGCATCTTTATGCGATTGCCGTGCTGATACAGTTCATACGGTCTCGATTGGGTGGTGTTCGTGACTGCAGATCGACAAGTCCCACGCCGTCACTGGAGCAGGCAAAAGCTAGCTCCCGTTAGCATAAATTACTATATTATCTTGTCTGGTAATCTTAAAACTCTTTTGTCAGGTAATGAAAAAGTGCGGTTCTAAAATATCTTGGTGTATACATCACAGTCTGATATGAGCTCATCATCGTTATTTCGCTTAGTTTCTAAGCTGAGAAGGCTTCCAGCTCTATTGAAAATGCGTCATATATAAGGAACGATTTCTCACTCTCATTGTGGCTCACAGACATGTTCACAAAAATGCTCAATGTTACGTCTATTCTGAAATGAGATAAATCGAAGTGTTGTACGGGTCTCAGATGGTCGGACGTCCAGTTTCACTTAGCTCAGACTAAATCCTGTCGTCTAGAACCGGTGAAAGTTTCACGCACAGAACAACATCAAATGTACGGAACTTCTGAAAAAATGAGATGTGTACGGAAAATACAGGTTTCGGTTGAATGCAGTGTTCATTCACACAATGCTCCAAATTGCAATTGTTGGTAGTCAGCGTGACTCAGAGCACTGGATTACTATTGCCACTCACTTTCATCAATGAACAGAAAGGTTGGACACCTAAACACCACAACACAGTGGTTCACATTCACTCCTTTATCGAGGGCTGCCTCCTTTTTGGTCCTATGAAGAGTGGACAACTTTCAGTCCTACTCTTAACAGTTGTTCTCTACTAACAGGGCCAATGTAGTCAGTTGCAGAACTCAAAGCTAACTAGGAAGGCGCCTTGAGATGAAACTAAAAAGGTGTCCACCAAATTATCATCCATACATTTAAGAAACAGTATAACGAGGTGAGTTGTAAATTTATTCTGGAAATTTTTTGTAGTGTCATGAAAACCTCTGCTGCTGTTTGATGGTTCAATAATCCTTTCGTGTCCGCTTTCACATTTTGTGATTCGGTACCGAATGTTTCTCACAAGCTGAGGTAGTTAATTACGACTGGACTAGTTACGTGATGACCAAAAATCATTTAATTCCACGGAAACTGTAGTTTCGACAGTAAATGTAGGTGACCCCGTAATTTTATCGCAGGGTGTACATTCATCAAGGATGTCCCATACGAATCACACCCGAAAATGTATCATACTTTCCAGGTCGCATTAGGAAACGCATCCTCATAATTGTATCATCAGGCAAAAAACCATATTGTTTGTCCTCAAGCGACGGGGTCTTATTAGTCTAATGGTGATTAGCTTCTATGTTTCCCCGTAAAATAACAGCTATACACTCCTCTGTATATGTAAGAAAATATCATTCTCACGATAGGACGATGGAAGCTTGGCTGGTGCACTTATTTTACTCGTTGTTGAGAAGAGCACGCAGCATTGCGTTTATGGAAGGACACACCCTATCCAGTAAATCTGAGATCAAACCAAACACTTTACGATTTGACGACGATTCAGACCTGATCTTCGTGACGAAATACAATGAAGACCACACCAGAGCCTTTGAATGTGGATGTATCGCTTAAGCCATTATATCTCCGCCTACCATTAATTAGTGAGCTGTTAAGTGAGCTGTTAGAGCAGGAACACAGGGCACAAATTTCTGGCTGTCGCATTGTGCATCATCTTGATTAGTTGCTAGAACCTGAGCCAAATATATAACCTATAACCTGAAAGCAAACCCCAAGTGCTTCTTAGCTCATTTGTTCTCGTGGGGGAGCTCTCATTTGCAAAAGAGCGATAAATTTATCATGGTGGGCATCTGTGTACATGCCTTCTTGGTTGATCAGATGACTGTATCTGTTCCGCTACAGCATATCTACTGGAGACAGAAGGTGGAATAGATTCTGGGACGGTAGTTACGGTCGCCTATCATAAACTGGCCCACTATTGTCAGAAAAAACGATAATCCGAATGCTGTACGCAGATGAACACTGGGCGGTCTGCTTCCACAAAGTGGGCTTGTGCATTCAGATGAAGAGCTTGAAGAAGACATGGACCACCCCGCTTGACGCAATACGCGTCACTGCCCGACGGCATATCTCTCATGCTAATAGCACACGCAGTTTACTGCCTGTTCATCGTCCATCCACATGTCATGTTGCATTCAAGTCAAATGCTATTTAGTCATGGCTTCACAGACAAAGATAAGCGCATTTTGCCCTGTTTTGCCGTTTCTCTTTATCTCCTCTGAGTGTTGTACTGCTCGCCCAATATATACAGATGCCAGTATAATATACACCAGGATATTTCCTATGCTCAGGTGTCTATTGCTAATAGGCAAGACGGGGTATTACAGATCAACTTCAAAAAAACATTCATCTTTGAGACAGAAGAGTGGGTCTAAGAAATGACGATATCAGTACAGTCATTAATAAACTCACAAACAGTGATGATGTATATGATCAGCGCTGTCACAGCAACCGCAATGCCCAGTTGCCAACCGAGAGCCAGGCCGAGGATGTAGCCAATCAGAATGGAGACGAATAACGGAAGCAGGCTGGTGCACATGGTGAACTCGATTCTATTGTTTCGTTGGTACAGTGGGTTCGAGGCCATCCTATTGGATATTTCCTCTGTCAAATGAAAGAACAAAAGCAGATACCGATAAAATGGCTTTCTCTTATTTGTTGCGCGTCCAACCGGGTATAAAAGTGACCATTCGTCACCTGGCAGATCGTGAAGGTAAAATGGCCCCTAAGAAGGAGTTATTTGTTCCTATTTCGTTTTGATGTTTACTATATAGGATATGAAGTATTTATTGTCACAACCGGCAGCTTATAATTTCGGATCACCAAACGAACTCATATTTAATTTGACACTAGATGACCTGTGCGCTGTCCTTAAATATAAAAAAGAAAAATTTTAGTAATCCATTCGCAAAGACAAATGGTGCACTTCATTAAAACAACATGTTTAGGTTCAAGTCAACTGACGAAAACCGCATGGGTCTTTACTCTCTCCAGTCCCATAAGAGCAGTCAATTTTACACGCACCAAGTGTAACCAAGGCGCATGGAGGAAGGAAAACGACTATTCTATTAGGTCGGTCATACCTCAAAAAACAGCTCCGGTTTAACGTTCGATCCACATCTATGTTTTCGCTTTGATTGCAAAGGCCTTAAAAAGTCATTCCTTGCGTTTTTTGCTGCCTCTTTGCTTGGATGCCAAAGAAAGCGGAGGTGTGATGAAATTAATGAGAGGATAACTTCAGTAATCAACGTGCCTTTTATGGGGAGATACATTTCACATGCCAACACAGGTTTGATTTTAGAGAAGATATCCAACGTGAGTGAACCTTACTGACCTACATTCTGCTGCCCTATTTCAAGATATATTTGAGATGCAGTTTTGTAGTTCCCCACTTGTGCCTAACCTCCAAAAGGGAATATTGTCCAGCGTTGGTTCCGGAGTTTGCTTGGTTAGTCTTCTTATGTCATTCGCGGTTACAGGCAAAGCAATATGGTCAGATATGATAAACGTTTTCATCAGGGGATTTACGAAAATTTTGAGTAGGATTTTGTGACCAGCTGTCGTACCGAACTCAAGTACATGAGTATAGATTTTACGCTTCTTGCTACCTAGCCAACAGCCGCTGCTGCTGATCACTTGCTAAGCAAACCAGCTCAGACTAATAATCCGGAACTTGCACGTTTTACCGCCTTAAACAATTGATGTATTCGATAGTTTTTAATCACATTGCTTCCATGTGATTCACTCACGAGGTTAAAATGTCTTTTGTGATCAAGGAAACTGCTGAAACAGCTTTTGCTTCCGGATGATATTCATTTTCACAATGTTCATGTGTATTTTGTCCTATAATACAATTAGAGAAATCTTCTGGCAAGCAAATGTAGTCTTGCCACACATCGTTGAGTCACAACGGAGATGTATACCACCTGAGAAAAAATTGTGATACGACCTGTTTTTTTTGCTTGATAGAACTGAACAACCTTTTGCCTGAAAACTTTTTCAAGTCAGACTTCACGCCTTTAATGAATACATAGATGACGCATGACTAGCGCTTCTGCAGTTCCGTTTAAGGGCAGCCACCAAATTGTTTTTGAAGTCATGATCGCACAAATATAAATTGTTGTACTGTTATACTCCACGTGACTCCAGCCGGGTGGGAAGCAAGAGCAACACTTTCATGAGAAAAGCAGGTCTGTTCTCAGGTTTGTTCCTACCGCAGTGAAACATCGGTGTTGAACACTGATGTTATACTGTCGATGATGATGATGATGATGATTGTTTCGTAGATTTGTTCCCCTACCCTCACCATATTTCAAGCTTTCAGCCGTTCGCAGTTAGCCCGCCATAAGCAGGTGTACTAAAGCAGGGAAGACGTTCAAGCAAGCGTTTAAAAGGATGTATACGACAAACTAAACGACGTCGCACAGAATACCTACTAAATGCATTTTTGTGGTTTCTACTCCTCAGTTAACCTTGCTAGTGCCTGTATGGAGGAAATATTTGCAGGCTATCCGAATGCACCGGTCGATGCCCCGAAGCACTATAACATAAGGGATTTATTTGAAGGCTGTTTGACGTTTTGGTTCAAACTAGATCATTATGCAATTTGGTGTTAACTTGCATCCTCTTACCGACAGACAGAATTTTTCATTAGATGTTTATCTAAAGCCTCTAACTTTTTTATGATCGCGCCGTTTCTGTTTCATTCACAGAAAAGAGCAAATTCCTTCTTTAGAAATATTTTTGTGAACGGCGAGGGAGTATATAACTCCAAGAGTTTACAAAATTCATTCAGAATCGAACAAGAATACGAAAACTCTTATTTCGGTCATCACAAAGCTACACAGATATTAGTGGAAACAAATTAATGCAGTGGGAATATTCCAGGAGTAGTTTGGGCAAGTAGTTGTCATTCGGACTGAATAACCACTTTATGTTTTCCGCTAAATCTAGAGGCTGGAAAGCTTGCGATGGAAAAATGCCCAATATCTCCTCAAAGTTTAGCTTGGTCGAGCTGGGAACACTGCCTCTTTATCCACTCAGTGCTCCAGAAAACAATGATTACACGAGGGCTGACAGATTTGTCATTCACCTAACTTTGCTTGCTGAACAAAACAAAAATGGGTCAAAATCTACTCACTCAAGACAGACGAACCTATGTTAAGTGACTGAAGGTAGTACACAGTAATCGTACAAGCTCTGATATAACTTCCCCCAGGCAATGGTTTGTCTCCCACATCTCGGCGAAGTAGAACACAGTGATTGAAATACTGTGGACAAATAGTCTTAAGCTTCAATCACCCACAGAATTTTGGCCGGAAACAACACTTTAGTATCAGACAGTGCCTAGTAGAACGTGACAAGGAAAAGCAAATGAATCCGTTCTAATTAAAGCAGAAAATCTTTTGGTGGCCTATGTAATTTGGGGACACACTCGACTCAGTTAGTGAAGCACACTCACTTGAAAACTCATTAGGTTTTAAAGCGATACTCAACTGCATCCAAACTAAATGTCTCGTCTATGATATTCTTCAACTGAATTCGCTTCAAAAAGGCTACCGCATGCTTCAGTTGGTACAACATTCGAAACATCGCAGTATAGTCTCCTGAAGACGTACACGTCACAGAAGGTTGGGATAACCCTTCGACAGTACATGACCGGTTTCAGCCTTGTTGGAGCTCAACTTCCGCCAGGCTTATGTTCTAACTGAACCTATATGTTGCACAATTCACGAAATAGGACATGTTGCATGTGGTTGAAATAATCATTGAGATTATGTCGCGCTAGGAGAGCTTAAAAAATTGCCACTTTAAATGACAAATGGCAACGACAGACAGACAAAAAGATAATTTGTGGAACCAATTGCATGATGAATCATGAAGAAAGACATATATGTATACCAAATTGCATTGCTTGATGTTTCGGGCTACATTGGTGCCCTTCCTTACGAAGAAAGTTTTCATTATGCCTGATTTTGAGGAGGGCTAGCAGCGTTGACCAAGATTTTGAGTCGCTGACACCTACTTTTTTACCGCCTTGATTTCGCAATCAATTCCCGTTTTTTCGTGTTGTTTTGTGTCTTTCAACACGCACGGTGTATTTTCTATCACTGCTGAACAGTACCACCAAGATTTTTGGAAATTTCACGTCAATTTATTTTGAACGAATTAAGCAGAGCCTATGTACACGCTGCGCATATGGTGATGGTTGATTCATTAATAGTTTTTCATATTCCCATCACAGATGGTTTGCACGAGTAACGGCGGACCGATGTGCTAGTTTATAGGTTGTATGCACGAAATTGTGAATGTGAATTCAGTCGAATTCAATGATGTCAGACGTTTTGTAAAATAAACCTCATGATGCCGAATGCTCCTTGGAATCTCAAAACCTTAATGTTTGTCAAAGTTGTCATCAAAAGGACGCTACCGCTCCACTGTCATCAGAGATAACCTTCCCAACACTAGTGAACTTTGCTGAAAAATGGCCACCCATACAAAACTGTATTTTACATTTCTAGTCACCTACCCTCAACGATCAATGGTGCGATCGTTGGAAGTGTAAACTGTGTGAATTTGTGATAATCTGAAAACTTGTGTTGACTTTTTGTGACTAAGGTTGTAGATATCGTCTGCCGAATAAAATCTCCCACATTTTGCCCAGTGCACTCGTTGTGCGTTAGTAATTTTCCTCAATTTCGGACAAACACAAAAATGTCACCGTATGGTCTCTATCTTTCGGTTAATACAGCTATAAGATATGGAATAGGATTATAAAGGTGGCACAATATATCATAAGGCATTATCTGATAACTTTATCTGCTAGGGACCGTCATTTTTGGGTCACAGTAGTCTCAGGGTTGTCAAGTATCTCTTGCTGGAAGCGTCAAGTAGCCGAACCGTAATCCCCTCGACTCTTTCCAATGCTGTATGGGGCGTGTTCATAGAACTATTCGATATGCAGGAGAATGTTGATGCAGTTGTTAGTACGCGATATAGTTTGTTTTATTTCCCTCGCGACCCAGCCACTTATTTTTGAACATCACCTCCATACTAACTCTAATTTAGAAATGACGAATAGTAAAACCAATCAGAAAGATACATTCGGCTTATGGACGGTTTTCCACTGAATGGGAATGCCTTGTAAAAACTTTGTACTTGCTTCGCTGAAGATTTTGTTCTGTTTCGTCGATTCACGCCAATTTCAATCGGTCAAAAAGGCATTAGTACCGCTGGGTGGTCTTTATTTTCTCGTGGAGGCCGCAAGGCGCCAAATATTATTTTGCCAGGATTTGATAATCCTAAAACGGAACTATGGCCTGCACAACGTTTATTTTCTAGAAGAAAGGCAAAACAAACACCAGATGGGCGTAGTTTGTAGACCGACTTCAACCCTGAGGCCTATCGATGACACACAACAAGAACATTACTCAGTACCCTGTGGTTTAGGGTTAGGGATATGTATTCTAGCCATAATTGGCACGTACAATGCGATTATGCCCACATTTTGCACCTCTTTCAGATGCTATGAGGCGTTTATTTGAACCGCCTATAACCCCAACTCCATATATTTGTTCCCATACAGTTGTGTAAAAGATCCAGGTGCAATAACTCAGGGTGACCGCCAAGCACGCCTCTTTCCCGTTATGATGTTCACCAAACAGCCTAAATGCTTTGGGACATGAGGTAGACTGTTAAAATGAGTAGAATGAATATAGACTATACAAAACTTACGTCTTTCTACGTCCATTCGGGATTATGTTGCATGCCGAAACCAAATTTGACGAAGAAAGTATCATGAACTTCATTGGGTGGTAAGTAATGATTGTCCATATTTCGTGCCTTCGAGAATGTGGTCTCATTACTTTTATCTTGAAAAAGTTTTTATGTTCTCTCATGAGGAATGTTATCATTAATCTGATAAATTTAATCGGAATCCTTTCCACAACATTTAAGGGGGCTTTTTAGCTCATTTACATGGTGGAATTACTGGAGCTCAAGATTCGTCATAACATCTAAGGGGCTTTTTAGCTCATTTGCATGGTGGAATTACTGGAGCTCAAGATTCAATGGCCATGGCCATTAGCCCAATGTGCATCAGACAGACTGCCTTAAGGTTCTCTTACGAAGATGTTCAGTGAGGTTTCCCTCGTTTTGGTGGATTTTTTAAAATATACAGTGAGCCAAAAACCTGTTTCACACTGTTTAAGGCTAATTAGCGAGACATAGTCTCAGGATGCTTGAACAATCATTCAATGTGATATTTACTATGAGGGATCCCATCTCAGCTCATACAGTTTCGTCATGATGAACAGTTGACCAAACTGCTCTTCAAGCCAGGGGTTTATTTCCTCAACTTGCATGACTATGTCCATCTCATGAGTTCTATATAAGACGAAGCCGATGGTGGGATGTCTGCGAATTTCGAAAGACTGTTCTTTACCATTTACTTACGAAATTTAAGGACATCATCAGTTTTCAGAATAGGTTCCAATTTAGGCCCAAAACTATGTTATTGACTTTATATTGAGCACCAGTTGCTCGTCCGTAATTTGACTATCTCCTATTTTTTCCAGAATAATTTGACGTTTTGAACGTGGTTCGCGTGTTGGAAATCATCAAAATGACTGTGCTGAATGACAGCCGCAATCGAGATAAATGTCAGTGCAAACTTTGTTTTGCATCAAACCCGGGTGTTTGTAAGGTAAGAAATCAATTGTTTGCATTAGATATCTGACAGAATTTGTGATAAACCATCTAATCATGCCCTGATTTGTGTGCTTCGCGTTATATTCACGACCAGGGTGAATCGGAGTTTTCGCTTGATCAGAAAAACAAATCTGTTTTGCCTTAGGGTTGTTTGATGAACAGGAAAAGTGTGGAATCTTTGCTTAGGCCAAACTGAGCTCTCGTTCAGTTGAATTTCGTATATTGCTACTGACTTTGAAATATTATGGATTTCCCTGAGTCTTGGGATTTTCAAAACAAGACTAAAGTTCTTCTCCACCCTTTTTGAAAGAGAGTTTCTTACAGTTTGACCTTTGTTAGAAAGAAATGGACTGTAGTTCTTGCTGAACATTAGAAGTACTTGAGGTCAAAACCAACAATCAAGATGTTTTGTCTCAAAACATCGAAAGGGGCTTCATAGAGATCTTTTCTTAAGCAACAATATTGAGAAGCCTCCGCTTGTCAATTTTTACCTGGATTTCTTTCTGATGACACATTAAATAAACGACAAAGTTTCACTGGTTTGTGACACGAAACTGCTCCTAGAGCCCCGTGTAAAGTTATACCAGGTTATTACGTTCTTCCTGTTCTCAAATTCAGTCCTTGTGTTTATTGCTAGAGGTTCCCATCACAGATGGCTAAGAAACGGTGTCAGTTTTTTCAAATTACTTGGAAGGCGTGTGGATTGGAAGGAAACCGTCTGCGGGGCTCACGCAACTGATGAGACGGAACGCAGATGAAAAACCTGGTGTGGTCAAAGATTTCAGGATTTGAGGACGTGTGTGACTCCCTCACAGCATAGAGAATGGTTATGCATTGGCATAATTCTCAGCCAGTAATCATTAACACATGAGCCTACTGGAACGTTTTTTGCTATAAGCATGGCTTCCTGCTTCAAGTGGATGCTGGAACATGACATCATCAGAGGGAGGAACAACAGTATGTAGTTCAGTTGAATAGGTATTATAGTGACGAAGAGCACCGACCAAAGGCACTGGTGCCGCATTGGCCCAAATGTCACAAACCGTATTCCTAGTCAGCGTCACTTCTTAGTCTGTCCATCAAGGCGTCACCGAAGCGTTCTAAACTCGCTGATTCTTACGATAAAGTAGCTTTCCTTTACGCAGACGAGACCAACTAGTTAGAAACGGGAGGTTTTAGGGAAACAGGCGCTCAAGGATCTTGTCCTAAGCACATTTAGCAAACAAAAAGCCACTCAGAGTTTCTTTATGCGACTTACGGAACGCTCTTCATAACAGCGGTATGGTTGTCGAAGGAGTGATTACGTCATAAAATGACTCCAATATTTTAGGGCCTATTGCTGTCATTCTACAGCGATGCTCAAGCAATCTGCTGAATACTATTTTGAATGCGCCAGATGGTTCCCGTTCTCTTACTAGTAATTTATCAGTGTATCAGCCTAATTCATCTACAGAGTTGCCATTGTAACCGGTCATCTACTGGAACTCTACTGCAATATGTGTTAAGAGGGACTGAAAAGCCGTCTGTAGGGAGAATGTTCCTTGACTGAATGACCACACAATGTAGTTGTCATCTTTAGGTCAGTACACTTCTAGCGGTGCTAATCGAAAGAACAGTTAGTTCTCGAGACGTTCTCGAAGTTTTCAGCATCCTTGTGCGTAGTCTCCTCTATGAAAACAGTTAGTTCTTGAAGAAAGACAGGGACAACTTATTTAGAAAGTAATGATCTCATCCTTTCAGACGATGAGTGGTCTAGAAAGTTGTTTAGTGCCAGATATATGTGTCAGATGACCATTCATTGTGGCAACACACTAACTGCTCATAGTGCGGGTGTTGCCAAGTTCGCCTGTGGATCGATAATGGCAAACTAATGGGCGTTTTAGACATCACGCTTAGGCTGATCACGTGTCTACTGTCAATGATGTGACATGGTCGGCCAAGTGCCCATCGTAGCGAGTCTGCTTCTGGCCCAGAATGACAGAATCTGGTGCATCCTCCTGACATTTTGCCGTGTCGCGTGCCCAACATCCTAAGCTGTGCAAACACAAAAAAATGGAAACTACTCTTTTGCATCCGGTCCAACATCTTGTCTTTGAAATTCAGATGAGTTTGATATTTCATGGTAAACCCGGATTGTAGGGTTCACTATAAAGGTTGAAAAATGGAGCGATTGACTATGCTTACCAACAAACTTTATACGGTAGATTCAAATAGATTGCGTTCTTAAACGTTTCCATTACGGTTGACTGCTCCATCTTAGCGCTCGACGTATCACCAGAAAAGATCTATACTGCTCGTTCTGTTAGGATACTCCAGAGATCCTTTCAATCCAAAGGACACGAAGCTGGGTTTGTGTGCCGTCTTTTCTATATCGGTTAAGTAACTACTAGTGTCCTCAATGAATTATCTGGCTGAAACAGCTCCATCTGAAACTAGGTACCGTTGAGGAGTGGGTCGCCTTAAGAGCCTGTCAGATGACAGAGAGACGTCGAGCAAGACTGTCTGAAAATTGACTCTACAAATTACGGAAATATTGTGATTAGCCACCTAAGCCAAAACAGGTTAGCAGTATCCTGAAGAATGTTGGAACGCTGGAACAAAGGCACCATTTCTGGTGACTTCGAGAACTACTGTAATTCAACAGAATTAACATGTCGAATCAGCGAAGTTTGCAGCAATAAAGTTTACCCGAATTAGCAAGTGCCTGGCGCTCGTGATCTTCATAGAATCTCTGCATGTTTTGAAGTGATTCTTCCGAGAATCACTTGGTTACTGGGTATTATCAAAAACAAAGATAGAACTCTTTACGTCATGGAAGGGTGTTTCGAGACCGAGTGATATTTAATCATGTTAGTCGATCAGTTCACGAAGCCTGGTTTTCTCGTGTCAAATAAGTGTTCATCAGCTATATCACGATTTTGGATTCCTTTCTGGATGTTCAATATTTGTACAGAATTTTCAGCGGTTTTTCAGACCAGGGGGAAAAATTAATGACTGGCACTCATCTACGACAACGACGAGTAGGGTGCTTAATGGATGGAATAAACTTCATTCCGGTAAAACGTTGATGCCAAACTCAAGAGCTGCTTGGAGAGTTTTCTTCTGCAGATTGCACTATAGACAATCAGCTGCAGAAATCTAGCTGACAACTGTCTACACATGAAAAGTTGATGGATTGGTTGTACTAACCTGAATGGCTAGACGTTAAAATCCAGACAGGCTCGCTCAAGAGAAGCATTACGATGAGAGCACTGAGATTGCATGGGCCAAATTAAGAAAGCTCAGTCGACAAACGTTGCGCACTTACCACTGAGAGCTTGTAGGAAAATGTTCTCTTCCATCATGAAAGATCGAGTGAACATTCCCACGGTTATAGGCAGAATGGTGTGCGGACAAACACTCATACTGGCTAAAGATCGAATGCAGCTCTGCTGAAACGGGGTGAGCACAGACATTGCGGTATCGGATTTGTCGTGCTCATCTGTTGGTCGACCAACTAGGCCGCGCATCATTGGCCTGTGTATGTGTCGGGGACCGATAGGAGCGGCATGACACATTTCCATGGCACTGACAAGGGGTTAGGAAAAGATCAGGTATGTTATTTGCGCAATCCCAAATGACCTAGAACAGTCATGTTGTAAACAATGAAGTGGGGTTTGTTAATTTACAAGTAAATACAAACGAGAACGATACACCGTGTAGTTGGGTTAAGACATGATTATGCAAACCAAGGGTTTCGTATTTTTGAAGTAGTTACTCAAAAGTTTATGGAAACATACATGAAAAAAGACTCCAAGTAGGTCATCGTTCATTCACTTGTTGTAAATCTTGTGGGTTACACGTAATTTTGAGAGAATGTTTTATTCACTTGACCGTTTCAGAAGTTGCTAACCTCGTCATCGCATGACGGGGCATTTCACTGTATTGACGAAGTGTTCCAAGACTAACGAATATCCATCATTCGGAATGAACTGACCAGAAACAAGAAACCCGCAGGTCTTATGTATCTCACAGTCTCATGGAATGCAGAAGCTGATGGAAGTTATTGGATTGTACTATTGAAGGTGCTGGGTATACGTCATAAGACGTTAAACTTCCCGTCACTCTTCGGAAGTGCAAAATATATGCACTGATGCGCTGAAGGTCAGACCAGCACAACCAAAACACACCGTCATGTGTTGTCAGCATCACACCAGACAGATGTTCTGCTGCAATACCTAATATTTACACGCAGTTAGATGGTGACCCACAAAAGAGTAAAACCTTCCCAGTTTCACCCGATGGATTCAGCCTGCTTTGATATAGAAATTATGCCTCAGGCGATAGTAGCTTTATGACTTCTCATCGCAAAATAGTCGCTAAAAATCAAGGCTACTTGGGTGAGCAAAAACACCTGAGCAGTAAGAGTTTGATTTTCGATCCAGTTCATCATCATCCAAAACCATCCTTAGATCTAAAAAATGTGCGACCTACCAGAATACCTTGCGTTAAACTGTGGTCAATAAGACATGCTAGTTACACAAAGTCAACATTTTGAGAGTGCTTTCAGATACTGGTTTTGTTTTACTCTTTGTTGATAGACATTGGCAACATTCAGGTTTTTTGTTCTGATACATTTAACGAAGCTCGTTCGCCAGGTCATTGATAGACCAGCCAGTTCCAGATGGCATCAAATTAACTAATTTTCCGGTTGCGTGCAGCCAAAAAACTTCAAAATTTCACAGGAATTAGTTTGTCCTTCCGTGAACTAAGTGTTCCAAGGAGCCATTTCCTGGCTTTAGTCTCTCATCTTTATGTTTTGTCTTGGGTCTAAAAATGGAAACACCTAATTTGTGGTGTTTTCGGAAGCCGATCTCAGGACGCTGGGCATCTCACATCATGCAATTCGTCACCTCAGGTTTGGGAATCGTGATCACACTGTCTTGTCGAAATTTATTCTTCTGTTTCCAAAAATCCCCAAGTGCCAAGTAGGCATTTTGGGCCGAAATTAAAGAACGCCGAATAACCAAAATTGACGGTTGTTAAATGAAGATAAAACACTTATTGTGCCAACTAAAAGATATAATCAAGAAACACTAATCCTTCCGGAAAATGTAAACAAACTAGTGTAGAGCCAGTGAAACTTATGCTCAGGGTGAACAGGTTGGCGGACGTGATATTCATTTGCTCATCATGCTTGAAAAAAATATTATCGGTATTTTGCCACAAGCCGGGAGTAATTAAATTGATTTTTTTAATTATTTCTCATTATTCTGTAGTATATATACATATAATATGAGCCAGCTGGTTGCACCGAATACCTTTCCTCCGACTGATCAGCCGAACGCCCTACTGTATTAATTTCATAAGTTTTAGATTCTCCAGGGATTTGTAGAAATTTCATTCATATTACGGTCTTTTAAACAATCTGCTTCGTGTGCTGGCAGTGTTATTTTTGTGTGCCCATGCCAGAGCGGAAGTTCTCAAGTCGAGTTTATCTCTTACCGTTTTCATTGGCGGTACCTATCATTGAGATCTTAACGCGAGACAAATGCCTTTCTATTAATCTACCAGTGCAACCTTGACGCGGCGGAATTAACACATCTGAAATGACCTTCAACGTTTTGATTCCTTTGATAATCTGACTAGATTTTCTCTTGGCTGAATGGACGTTTGGTTTGCAGCTTTCTTCAGCTATTTAAAGTTATTACCAACAGGGAAAATTTGGCAATGGAGAACAAGCCACTAATACACAGCGTACAAACTCGACGAGGAGAACCCAATTTATGGGAGCTGGAAACAGTACAAAAATTCCTCTGGCAAATTTCGTCTCACAGTTAAGCACCCGAGAATTTCAGGTTTGCTGGCCATATGGCGATCGTATCGTTTTTTATGATCCGTGTTTCAGAAAGTGACGTACTAAAATTCACTGTTCTAGCACTGCCAAAGATTTTGACAGTAAAAGGCGATTTGCATAGGATAATTTTGGCAAACAGTTTGTGAATTTCGCAAATAAACGCCAACAGATCTTGTAAAAGGTGAGATTTAGAAAGTTCGGTAAGGGAAACGTTGTCCCATTAAGAACTGTATCGCAGAATTTAGCATCCATGGTGTTAAGACTATCGGGAACTTGAACAGCGACACAAAACCCTACCGGCGCGTATAAATCCCGATGTTCCTGAAGGATCTTCGAAGCCGGCCTGCATGACGTAGACACTCATAGTCCATTCACTGGTCTTGTAAATTTCTGTAAATAATTGCATTATTCTTGGGACGTTTATTCTGGAACGTCTTATCGCTATTCAGTGAATATCGCATGCCAGACAAAATACTGGTCAAGTTAAGCTGGTATATGGCAAAAACAGATGCAAATGACGAAATCTCGGCCTAAATTTCCCAATTTCATACTACCAATGAGTTAGCAATAACCTGACATTAGTTGGCTGTTTTCCACAATGTCCTCATTGTACTCTATATTTGTAATGTACTACTCATGAGGTTGCTGAAAACCCGCGACCGGTTTCGCCCTTCTTGGGGCTCGTCTGGTGTGCGCAGTCCCGGGTTTCCGTCAACCTTATGTTCAACTTGAAACCAAATTGCACGAAATTAGCGAATATACACTCATCTGCAAGCTAATTTGGTTCTTTCGAGAGACTCACCTGGAACCCAGCTGAATCTCTCGTTTATGATGTTCTCAGGCAACTGAATGTGCTGCACCAGGCCGCCTCAAGTTTCAGTCGCTACGATATTTGAAATATCACGATACATGTATATTTGTAATGTACTACTCATAAGGCTGCTGAAAATCCATCGACAGCCCACGACCGGTTTCGCCCTTCTTGGGGCTCATCAGATAGGCGTAGGAATAACAAGGTAATTAAGTAATCTCGTGCATGATTTTGCGTGGTCCTCATTTTACGCGTACACAAAGAGATTTACGCACCCAATCAAGAAAGAACTTTTCGTTCGACACGGCTGCGTATGCCACACTGACGGAGTGTCGTGGCCCTCCACTGGGGATGACGGCAAGACGATAAGTTAGCTTGAAACTGGCTCGCCTGGGACTAAAAATTGTGGTGCAATTAGGTTTAAAATTGTAAAAGATTACGACGAGAGCAAAATTGTCTCGTTGCACACAAGTCGAAAAACAGAGTGACAAAAAAGTATTTCTATTTTCAAAAATCCTCTTGATATACCTATGTTCTCAAATGACAGTCACCTTGAAAAGTCGACGAACCCATTTGTTCTCCAAAATCCATGCCGAACAAGCGCTATAGAAATCAGTGGAAATTTAGTATTCATTTTACTAACCACATTATTAAGTCACAAGTTTCAGTTATCTGTGATTTCGTGAAAACTTCGACTTCATTTAGTGGCCATGTGGAACATGAACCGAATGTTTCATGCGGGCATTTTCTGCGCACAATCAAAACAAATCGACATTGGGAACAACCGAATGGTGGTGTAGAAACAGAAGCCGACCAACCGGCTTACCAGTATGCTACGACCATGGTCGCGGAACCTTAAAATCTCAGAAGGAGAACCTCAAGCAATGTTTTATCCAACCTTCGACCTGGTGGATACAGATAATCTCGCTGATTTCTGCAGCTCAGTATGATATCGTCGGTTAATTTTCACTTGTTAGATTTCGTTCCAGCTAATGCTTCCCATGGACGCTTTTTACGAAATTTTTCCGGCGCGTATTCAAGAAAACACAAGTTTTCTCTCAAGGTGACGGGTTGTGGATCATTCAAGTAGAACAAAAGGTTGACGGAAACTCGTGGACTGCGCATACCTGATCAGTTCCATGAAAGGCAAAACCGGCCGTGGGTTGTCGAAGCGTTTTCAGCAACCTTGTGAGCAGTGTATTAGATCGTTCATTGTTGCTTAACAGTAAGTCGCTAACATCTCGGAGTTCACGCCACGAAAACCTGGATAAATTGATGATTCCAGCGGAACGTGGCGCACACGTTTACATTCGCACAATCAACCAGGAGACACGCTGAAGACTGTTTTCTCAACTGGCTAAGTTTAGGTGACAATGTAAACTCTGGTCACAGAAGTTGTCCATAAAATGTCCAGGTGATGTGAAAACACACAGGTCAACTGGCTGCTTCAATCAAAATTGAGTAACGAACATTGTTTTCATAGGAGCGCAATCAATTAAGATTGTCACACTTCAGGAGTTTCTTACTTTTGGTGGTTGTATTGAACACAAGATTCTCACTTTGATACAACGCAACATAAGTGAAGGAATAAAGTTCTTGGCATTCCAAAATCCTGATTAAGCAGCACTCGGTTTATTCGCCTTAAAAAGTTAGTGAACAAGTTTGGAGGATGAAATTCGTCAAATGACGCCAAACAAACTTGCAGCAAATATTTTACTTTTAGATGATTTAAGGTTGATCGTCCACACTGCCCACAATCCGTTTGTTCATTTTTTGACAGAGCTTTGAGAAAAAACAGCCCCTCTAGAGATGGCAGTTTCATAATGTCGTTGCACACCAATCATGAAGGAGAGCTTAACCTTGATTGGTTGCCAAGGTGCGCCATTTGAGTGACAAGCAAAGGTGTTTTGGATGTATATCCTCCATTTCATACAGCAGAAGCGTCTACCGCTGTTGGGTAAATTAAGCTGCACCAATCCATACTGTGATTCCAGAACTTTCTGTTCAGTTAGTTCCCACCCCCTCTTAAAAAAAACATGAACCTGCATTGAGATGTTTGATTTTCCTAACACATATGTTCGGGCAACAATTCCGTTAGGTGAACAATTCAGTACATTCTCAGTTTTCCGTTCCAATTTGCAAATTTCGAGGGTCAATCTACGTGATTTTTAACTGAGCTTTTGGCCAACTCATGATCCCTCAGAATACCACAATATCAATCAAGATGTCAAATCTTCTAGGTTTTCAGACACTTGTTGCTAATCTGTTTGACCCTAAGCTGTAAAGTAGTCTTCTGAGTGACGTGCCTCACTGAATGGCAGTCCATAGGATATTATCTGGCCTTCAGAGCTTATTTTGAGTCAGTGCGAAGGTCACCAGCCAGCTTAAAGTTGCTCATATTGGACTCGAACAAGGGCCCTCGAAAGAATAGTCATCAGCGTTTTAGAGAGGCGTGGTAAACAGTCGGCGTATTCAAGGTTGAGCAGCGTTTCGCTTTTGACAAAAATGCTTCGTCAGGGCAAGTGTTCTAGACCTGAAAAGCAAGGCCGCGAACTTCGATTTCAACACGAAGACAATCCCCTCTATCCAATCAATCCTTAGTGTTGGTCATTTTTCTAACAAACAAGAACTTCAGATCGACACCAAGCACTGATCAAGTCTGCTGGTCATGAGAAATCTTACGGATTGGATCCCTGACTACCTTAAAACCCGATCAACTTTGTTACTTATTCACTTGGCCTGACGGAGCTTTTCACTTAAAAGCGAAACGTTGTCCAGCAATAGATCCACCGTTTGTTTACCATACCTCTACGAAACGATGGCTACCCAATCGGTCCCAAACATTTTCCAATTGAGAATTGCTTTGAGAATAGTCCACAAACTTATCCATCCGCCCACCCGGGCTGACTGATACATGCACCAGCTGCTACGTGTGATGCTACGGTCGGAAATATCCTCGGGATGTGTCCACTAGGCTAAACGAACTGGATAAAAAGCCAGGCAACTTGATTCACTTTCCGACGTGCTTTCAACAGGACGGTCTATAGTAGGAGATTTTGTTGTACTGTTGCCTTCCTTTGTGGGGAAAACTAGTCCAAGCAAAAACCGCTATTATTTTGGATTTCCTGGTTGTCTGTTATAAGTACAAACCGGTGGTTTAAATTTGAGTTGGGTTAGTGCCTATCAGATATATACAACGACGTAATACTACCCCGATCCGCCATCCGTAAACTTCGTGGAGGCTGCGTCGTTGTTTATTCTGTTATAAGTACAAACCGGTGGTTTAAAATTTGAGTTGGGTTAGTGCCTATCGGATATATAAAACGACATAATACTACCCCGATCCACCATCCGTAAACTTCGTGGAGGCTGTGTCGTTGTTTAGGATCGCCTTCATTTGTTAAAATGTCGAGCCTACAGGCGGGACAATGGTCAGTCCCATAGAAGCAATAAATCATGGTTAGGAAATTTGGCCGGTTATAAAACACCCCCGCTAGTTTTTTGGTGGTAATAAACTGAACCGAGTGCAATACTCTACTGAGTTTTTCGGAGACTACTCACAAACTTGACGTGTAGTCTTCAAAATATTCTTATTACGGACAGGCACTTGATTAGGTTTGCTCAATTTCTCACTCGAAATCGAAGAGCCGTGCACCATCTAGATTGCTGATATCACTGCAACTGTGAACTAATATCATCGTACTTGTAACTAATAAAGTAACTACTTGGTCCTGAATCATCTTTTCTCCTTTAAACACACTTTCTTACACAACCTAAAAGGTCACGTTCCCCATCACGGACTGACTCACCTTGATAAGGCTGAAAAACTCTTTGTGGCTGAGCTTTGTGGGGACGAACCAAATGCCACTCAAAAGAATTAGGTATTGCTCCAAGTCAGTGGTTTGGTAGTCAACACAACCATTGTAGTGATCGGCAGCAATTTTGGTTGATCATTTTGGTTATTCAAAACTGATGAGTTGGTTGAAATGGCCGAATTAGTTCACTCAAAACATCCGCCTTAACTTCAAATCCTACACTGATATTATATCGTCATCTTTGCCCATTTTTTATGCGTTTACCACATTTTATTGTTACTCGTATAGCGATTGTCACGAACACTGGAACGCACGCATGGTAACTGGTATCATTAACAGAGTGGGACCCTATACTGAGAGAACTCTACAGGGGAGTCGTTGTTTATGATCGCCTTCATTTGTTAAAATGTCGAGCCTACAGGCGGGACAATGGTCAGTCCCATAGAAGCAATAAATCATGGTTAGGAAATTTGGCCGGTTATAAAACACCCCCGCTAGTTTTTTGGTGGTAATAAAATGAACCGAGTGCAATACTCTACTGAGTTTTTCGGAGACTACTCACAAACTTGACGTGTAGTCTTCAAAATATTCTTATTACGGACAGGCACTTGATTAGGTTTGCTCAATTTCTCACTCGAAATCGAAGAGCCGTGCACCATCTAGATTGCTGATATCACTGCAACTGTGAACTAATATCATCGTACTTGTAACTAATAAAGTAACTACTTGGTCCTGAATCATCTTTTCTCCTTTAAACACACTTTCTTACACAACCTAAAAGGTCACGTTCCCCATCACGGACTGACTCACCTTGATAAGGCTGAAAAACTCTTTGTGGCTGAGCTTTGTGGGGACGAACCAAATGCCACTCAAAAGAATTAGGTATTGCTCCAAGTCAGTGGTTTGGTAGTCAACACAACCATTGTAGTGATCGGCAGCAATTTTGGTTGATCATTTTGGTTATTCAAAACTGATGAGTTGGTTGAAATGGCCGAATTAGTTCACTCAAAACATCCGCCTTAACTTCAAATCCTACACTGATATTATATCGTCATCTTTGCCCATTTTTTATGCGTTTACCACATTTTATTGTTACTCGTATAGCGATTGTCACGAACACTGGAACGCACGCATGGTAACTGGTATCATTAACAGAGTGGGACCCTATACTGAGAGAACTCTACAGGGGAGGGCCACATTAACCCCAAGGCCGGAAGGTAACGTCTGCAGGGTTTGCTTGAATATACATCTACCCCGAGAGTATTCTGTTAGTTTGTTTCAGGTCTGCTCGTAATTTTATAAGGTGAATGAATGAAATATTTCGGCCCCAGACTATTGAGAAAGTTGACGGGAAGCCGCCTACACATCTACATATTTCGTCTTTCCTGATGGACAAATCCAAGTATGGTTCCTGAACATCGGTTAACCCCTTTTAGTCTAACACCAAAGTAGATATCTGCATTGTTCACTACATAGCCACAACTTAAGATGTCCTTCACAAGGGATCGAAAGGAATCTAATCGAATCTTAATTCTGAATTATTACTGCGTATCGCACGCGTTGTGAACCTCAGCTGATAGCATTGTTACAGGGGTTCCAAATACAACTGGACCCAGCAACTGCTTCTGGGCTCACCAGAAGAACAAAATAATATCGGGACTTCTTAACTGTAAGGAGCTAATGAAGATGGAGCGCATGTGAAGGGACAATGCAACTTATAACCACTGCGAAGTGAAATTCAGTAGATCACTTAACCAACCATTTTATAGTTTCGCTCTCGTTTACTGTCGGCGAACAAGTATGCTATGGGGAGCTACCCATACGATGCGGTGTTTTCAGAGTTTTCCTTTTACTGAATGTGTTGGTGCCTTGTAACACTCGCGCACTTACCAATGCCAAGTAAATTGTCCAGGGATGACTTCGGTATAGCGAATTCCGGATGTTGATGAGCCTTCTTGACGCCGTAATCAACAGTTAATTGTACACGCTCCAGGCCATCTTCGGGTTGATTTCTTTTGTCATATGAAGAAGCTCTGATTTTGGCACGTTTTGAAGACTCCGTTTCTTTTCCCCATCGTTGTGATCTCGGATCGCTTTGTTGCATTGGAATTCCTGGCGGAGGGACTGAAAACGCAGCATGATCAATAGTTGGATGAAGGGCCTGCCGGTGATTTGGAGGCTGCATCAACCCAGGATACTGGAAGGAGGCTTGTTGAGGAGGATGCTGGTGTTGATGCAGCTGAGGCGGCTGTTGGTATACAAATGGTCCCTTTTTCCCTGGTAAACTCCCTGGTATCGGTTGCATTCGACCAGCGGCCCTATTTTTACTGAGGGGACGAGGGGCTGAACTATGCTCCCGTGGCCCTCGAAGATTGCTGTTTACGTCTCGACTGGTGGAAGTCATGGAACTGGAAGACTGTTGACGGCGATATGATTGCTGACCTTGCAGCCTGGTCGTCCTGGTTTGCTGTGGTCTGGATTGACCGTTTTCGGTAACTGTCTGTTGATTGTATTGCATTCTTGATCTATAAAACGATGGTAAATGCAAGTCCTTGTAAGCAAACTTGGGGTGAAATCGAAGTAACGGCTTGAGAACTGTTTAGATGGTAAGCATTGCTGATGCGTCTGTATTATGTGGAAGGAGAAATTCTGAATCATTTACGAATAGGGCACCATTAGTATGTCACTTTATAAATTCAAGCAATTGGACAGCCGGCTGGACGACAATTGCTGCATCACCGCACATTTTTCATCCTGTTTGAGGGAGCGTTCCACGCACTCTTCCACAAGATGTGAGGATAACGTTCCGAGTGGCGAAATAAATTGAAATGAACCAAGTTCAATCACAAACCTTGTAGAGCAAATGCTCATCTGAGTTAGCAGAAAAGCGTGCGTTCTAGTAATCGTCTAGCCGTTTGATCGTCTCTTAATGCTCATCTGAGTTAGCAGAAAAGCGTGAGTTCTGGTAATCGTCAAGCCTTTTGATTTTCTCCCAGGTTTTTGGATTTTAACAGGTGGCCAAGCAACACTGTTCTGAGCTGGCCGATCCCGTTGTTTATCGTCACTAGATGCATTGAATGGACATGGTCGTGCCGAATAGGCAAACGCATTCACAATCGAGCGATGTGATCGTTCTGCTTGAAGGACGACCCACTATCGATTGGCCACCTGTCAGAACATCTCAAACAGGTGGCGTCACGAAAGCTGGTAGTCTGCCGTGCACTTTTAATTAGCTTCGAATGTTGGAGGTTTAAACTCGCAATTTCACTGTCTCCAGAAAATCCCTGTTCTTGGGCTGACACGATTATTCTGCAAATCTGACAACTACTCACTAATCACAACGTTTGGTGTTGAACAAATAACGCATCACGTGGCACTTATGCCTAAGTGGCCCGAAGCAGTCGAATTACCGAAGAAATTGGATGCTGTGAGTAAGTGTTCCACTTTGTTCCACCAGCGAAGCGTTGCAAACTTTCAGGGGACAAGACGCTGATTATGCAAGCAGTCCGACAGTCAATGGTCCTCAAGCAAGAGGCTAACTTTAGAATCTCCCAAGCAGCAAATGTAGCACAACTGATATGTTTGCTCTACTGCAACTGTCTGTGCAAAGGTTCTTTTGCGGTGAAATATGAAAAGTGGTTAGGAGCCAACTGTGCACTTCTTGGAGGGATTCACTTATGGATGTGTGCTGGAGACGAAACATAATGTTAGTGGTTTATAGCTGAGAGTGCACCCATTACTGTGGGCTGCAGTACAGGTCAGCAATCATTTACTTTTTATCTTAGACCCTTCAGTATGATGTATTATTGCTTTTTTGTGGCAGTAGCATGAAAGCCGTCCTTAAAATGGAGTTCGCTTGGATAACTGCCAGGCTTTGTTTGGTTGGGTTTGTTCTGTTAGTTCCTCTCGAAAGATCCAAAGATTATTCTTTCCAGGCATCAGGTTCCATGCTACTCGGACTGTGTCCTCGTTCTTTCCATCTGTTTCTGTAAACATCACCTGTACCCACTGGCAAAGAATGCACACCTTCGTACATTAATGGAAGGATGTTGTGTGTGTTCGCGTAACTTTTTCATCCTCGCTTATTTAAACCCAAATTTTCGACATTTTCCAGGATTAAATACAGCTCCAGTTAGCTGTCGGTGTGGTTGAAAACTGGCATGTGGTTTTCCAAAATGGGATCGGAATCCACCACGCAAACACCAAAGCCGACGGTATACTTAAACAGTATATCTGTGGGAAGTCAGTCACATTGAAAAAATGTGACAACATGGTCACGCAAACACCAAAGCCGACGGTATACTTCAACAGTATATCCGTGGAAAGTCACAGTCACGTTGAAATATTGTGACAACATAGAGCCTTGAAGAGAAAGTACACTGTTTACAAAACCCATCTGCCATGGATAAGCGTATGCTAGTGTTCTGCACATCCCAGTGGTGATTTCGAAATAAGGTTTTTTGTTTCACTGTTGTAAGCTCCCCCACTGAAGGCCTGCTGTAGTCCTTTCAAACCAATGTGAACATTTAAAACATGTATCGTACCCTACCCGGTCAACCATGTCCTTAAATCGGCTGTTCCACCTCATATCACCGTACGCTTTCTTGTGCCGCACAGCGTATTCTGAACCATGAAGGTCACTTCACCGTGAAAAATCAGGGAAATGCACTAGTGTTTTCTAGCGTACTAGTTATGTTTATTGTGCATTAAGTTGGGTCCAGATATTCAGATGATTCGGTTAGCTCCGCTGCTTCATTGAAACATAATTGGCCTTGTCTTACAGGAATCCCGTACACTTAGGTTTCCTTTCATCAGGACTTATTTACTAAAATTGGCGAGTGCATCTGACGCATCTGACAGATATACGGTCGGCGTATTCGGTACGCAGACTTATATTAGTAGGGACTCAAAGAGTAGTACTAAGGATACAGCACCGTCACTCCTATGACCAACAGTACATGCGAATGTGCTTGGCTCTGCAGTGCATTGGCGTACAAATAAGATTTGGTTTTCAAAAGGAAAAGTACAGTCAGGTTGTACCGCAACAGAGAGCCTAGCAATTCAAACTGGGTTCACTGACTGAAGTAATGAACACTCGATCAATGTTGTAACCTACTCAGTTATCCTGACGAAGACTTTGTGTCGAAAGTGAGACATCGTCCAGCTATGAACTCACCAATTGTTAAGCAAGTCATTCTGGAACAATATTTGTGTGCTTTATGGAATATGGCTCAAAAGTGCAAGTTGTCTACAATGACCAGCTGAGAGAAAATCAGCTGAACAGCATGAACGACCCGGTAGTTACTCCACTCCATGCAGTGCAAATCAAATCTATTAGAATTTCACCACGAACTGTAAGTGTGTATTTTTCTGGCGAATGGTTTCTGCACTAAGCTGGGTTTTTCTCACAGCGAGCAAAAATCAAGTTGATCAGCAGCTCACTTAAAGAGTTAGGAGCGTCCGGTGGCTTGAATTTTATTGAGAAAGACTGTCGTGTGTGCAGTACATGAATTGAACAAATGTCGAGTTTGATTGAACCAAAAATAGATGATTTCAACATAGATTTCGACGTATGAGCCAAACGGGGTAGTTTCAGCTACCGTGGAAGTTTGCCAGCTCCGGGAACTCTGCCTACTGCGGAGCTTGTTTGTTTGGACGCTGAGAATCAATCCAAAGTGATGCAGAAGGACTCATCGGGTCGCATCCCAGTAACGAGCTGAGCGAAACAAGCACTGAGATGCATGAGAAAAATCTGCATCGGTAATATCATATCGAGATTTTGATTTCTGGAATATCATTCTAAATGAAATACCAGGCGACTTCTGAGCAACAAAGTCGGTTGAACAATGTCGTAAACGAGAGATTCGGTTAGCCCCCCTCACAACTTTATACTGTTCAAATGAGTAAATGGCTTCATCTTGGGTGGTTGGTGGTACAAAAAATATTCTGAGGAGCATTTTATACCTCTTGCACTTTGCTTTATACCTATAAGGAGAGTGCTGGATTTAGGCATGAAGAAAAGTCGCCACCGTGAAAGACAGTAGGCAGTCTCTGAAGCAATTCGACTAATCCTACTGTTTAAAATCACCATACCGCGCAGTCATTGCGTACATCTTACCGAAAGTTTGATCCTTTCCTAAATCTGTTTGAAAGATTTCACTGATCAAATTGACTCTCAAAAGAATCCTATCGAGTATCCCGCAGCAATTTGACAATATTTTCTCTAATTGAGGGGGCCATGCTTAGCTGGTTACGTTTGTCAGCACAAGTAAAATGTAAAACAATATTTTATTCCTACTTCAAATAAAAGCCGGGCCTACGTTTTGTAAGATGGTTTTCAAACAAACTGATTTCCGGACCCAGGGTCACAGCGTAGTTCAGGTTTTTATAACAACAAGAGCCTCCATTAACCACCCTGAATTTGACGTTTTTACATCGTTGAAAAATGGAGATAATGTGGATCATTCCAGCTTTGTTCAAAAGCTACCAAACTCTTATTTGTCGAAATAACTGATTGCCGGAGAGTTTCCACTGTGCGGACAGACCATCTTGGCGTAATCATCGTAGCCGCATAGAAATGTGTGGAAAATACGAAGGAATCTACAGTTGGGCACACTAATCACATTGCTCAAGCGTAAACACGTTCGCCTGTTCAGACGTGAAAATTCAGATGCGTCCAACGTGGGTTGGTGGAGTGGTGGTAACACGCTCGCATTGCATGTCAGATGTCCGGAGTTCAAATCCTGGCACCGCTGATGAGCTCTACTAAGAGCAAGACGCGAGTTCAGTGCTTTTCTTTGGTGTGGACTCACCAGAACAGGCGGATAACCGTTCAAACGAGAGTGGTGTGAATCTACAGTAGTAGGAAGCTGAGGAAATGTCTAATGGTCTTGTGTGCAATCAGTCCACCCAGTTCGACAAGTGGAATTGGATGGACTCGTCGGCAATATACACGATACGCAATACAACCAACCAAAATATAATAGAAATGTCTCCTTGACAAACAGGATAAAGTAGGTGTTCTTTGTACATAAGTGCTGCTCAGAGCCCTTTTCATATTAAATAGAACGCACTCTATGCTAAGGGAGATTTAGGGGTTTACTGCAGTTATCCAATAACGAGGAGTCTCGCTGAATTGAAGAGCAATAGGGTTGACTCAAGGAAGCTTCACAGTCCTTTGACATGAGAACCTGCGAAATTCGCTTGGAATCTAGCACCATATGCACGCGGGCAATAAAAATTGAGAAGTAAACAGTATCACTGATTTTCGTTGTTCAGCAAAACTTGCTGTAACCTGGAATCACAACAGATGTTTCATCCACTCGAGGTGAATCTGGACACAGTCGAAACTTGTATTCTGATATATGAAAGCAGAATAGATCTTTAGCAATAATCTTGCTTGGAGTGAATAGCCATCACAGCAACTGAGGATATTACGGGCTACTTAATTGTTCCGAGGGGCGCAGACATGCACAACGGTCAAGAACCGCTGTACAGTGTTTGTGACATGTTTCAGTTAGTCATCGTGAGACTGCTCTAAGTTGAATAAGCTGTTGAATAAGCTGTTGAATAAGCTGCACATGACACCGTTTATAAAGACGTTAGCTGCTTACTGTAAGCAGATGTTTTTGCTGGAAGCCGATAGCAAAGTGCGAGAACAGCGAGCAGGAAACCATTCTCTGACCTAGCCCTCATCCCCTAAGAGAGACCAGATAGAAGACCAGCTCATCCCTGGACCGGATGGGTAAAACACTTCGAAATCAGTTGTACATGAAAGCGTTGTTTCTGCACCCTGAGATTCATCTATTCTGAAGGAAAGATGCCTGAAGGCGTTTTGATTGACTAACAACTTCTTGTGGTACGCTCGGATAACACGTATCACTGTGCACAAATGGAGAGTTTCAGTTTGAGACTATGGTAGGTGGTCGAAATACGGAACCCGACCTGCAGGACAGTAGAGGTGAAGCCAATTCACAGTTGATTTCTGCGATATCAGCAGCCAAAGTAAGAATGATGATGGTGAGTTGTTGCCAAAACGGCAAACAATTATGGTGTGATGTTATGTCGCTAACCTCGGTGACCTAAAAGCGTCTGACGATCGAAATGTCTAAAATAGCGTATACTCTAAGAAACGCAGAATGGATGCTTATCGTATCCATTCTTAAGTAAGTTCCAGTCACCTTATTTCTGTGGTACTGAATATAAGGCTACTTGTCACTTCACGGCCTATGGGAGGTTGGACTTGTCTGCGGGTTGCCCACACTGATAGCCTTCTAAGGAACAAGGGAAAGGTTTCCTACGTCACTGTGTCATAAAAAATCTGACGCATTTTGTCCAACAGTTTCATAAGATAGTACAACAAAAACAAATTGTTTTATGTCATGCAGGTGAATCGATCTTCAGCCTGTCAAATAAAGTTACTGTAGAAGTTGTTAAGACGTTGTACTCGCGTCATCCTGGCTGAATGATCGGTTCATTATCAAGACATAGGGTTAATAGACTTTATTCAGGATGTATTAGTAGAACTTGAACGACAGGATTGTGGTGTGGAATTCCAAACTGCCTAAACCGTATCACGGACGTCCGTGATTTTCGCCGGCCAGAAACTAAATTTTTAGTTATTAAACATTCTTGTAAGTAGCACAGCAGATGAAGTTTCGATATGGTTTAACAAATAAGGGAAATGGACGGCCGTTGGAACCACATAATTTTGCAGTTTGAATCAAATAGCAGTTAATTGGAAACTTGTGATTGCATCTTTTTCATGTTGTGTTTTAGCAAACGCACCCAGGTTCTCCGCTTTCCTCCACAATCTATGTAAGCGAAACCGATTCAGGAGGATACACGGACATAGGTGAGAACAAAAACCTATAGCTACATCAACAGATGAAATTCCCTGATACTGTTGTTATCCAAAGGTCGCGCTGTCCAGCATACCATATGGCTCATGAACAAAGTTGGCCAACGTATGAAATAAATCATGTGGTAGCCGACATTGAAACCAGTGATATTCAACCTGCTTCATGGTTCCATGGGCTTTTGGCTTTCCCAACTTCCGGCGAGTCAGCACAGTATTCTTTGTATCGTTTCTAATCTGCTGAAAACTTGAGAACCAGCAATAGAATCTTTAATATAACAAAGAGGCCAGGCTTACTTGTAGTGAATCTGAGAGCTGCCTTGCATCCACAGATTCGTCACGTGGTACAAATTGATAATCGAGTAATAAGATTCGGAAAGGTGGATTAGAGACCATCAGTTGAATGAACAAACTTGTACCACTTGTACAGCAAACCGAACACGCAACTTATGAGACCATACGCTTCGTTTCACGTAGGCCCCAGTTACGAGACATTTTGAGATGGGTTTCCCCCTTGGATGGCTGGTTGTGTCCCGTCTCGTTCTCTTACTAACTGACTCTTCCGTGTAGCTTTGGAGGGCCTGTTTAGCTTAAAAATTGCTACACCATTCCTTTTGTGACTTTGTGACCTGCTGAAAATTTAACAATGAGAACAATTCTGAAAAGAATGAGGAGAAAAGTCAGCTAAGACTATCGGAACGCGCACACAAGCTGCAACTGATTGAACCCAGAATATATTGAAGTTTTCCTATGTATACGCTGACTGATGAGCTCCGATTAGGATGGCAAGCCCATTTCAATAATAGCACGCAAGTCCTGTCCACAACCCAGTAATCAATAACGTATAAGATTAGGTAACTAATGAACGGTAGTTAAGTAGTAAAATGTCAACGAGCAATGGTTCAGCACCTGATGATTCCAAACCTAGAGTTTTTACTCCCTTCCTCCAGAAACACTCTGAATGAATCGATGCAATATAGGTTTATTTCAAGTGAATGGACTTTGTTTATCTCAGGCGTGTTTAAATCTCCTGGGAATCAAAGTGTGGTCTAAATATTTAGACCACCATGACTGGATATGACGTTCTATAATTGTTCTTTGTGGTCTACTTGAAACTTACCGTTTCATATCAATGAAATCTGATCTAAATTGATGTTGATGTGGCGTAGGAAATACTGAAATCAAGCTATTTTAGCTAAGCGAGTGAAAATCCAATGTATGCGAAACCGCAGGTCCAAGCACCATTGAGCGCAATCGTGAAAGAAAACCAGAGACGGTGAACATCACTACCAATGGTCCAACTTATCACTGATATTGAGTAGAAAGGGTAATTTTGTACACCATGTGCGCACCAACAACTTACAACAAAGTTTTATCAGAGAAATATAGGACAAGTGGATTGAGAAACTGTGAAACGTTGCAGCTTTACTGATCTTTGTGTCCTACTCAGGGAAGAGGACCACTGAGTGGCAAACATGCAGTCTTCGATTACTTAAGCCCATTAACAAAGCCTGACAGAAATTGCCTCTGCTGAAGACGTACAGGTAGAGCCAGACGAATTGGGCTGGAGGATTGGTTCTTGTTTAACTGATGGATTTTTCAGTCGAGTATGCTTTGCTTGTGCAGCTTTTTAGGTACTCCTCGCCCTTGTGCTTAACCACCGCAAACGGTAATCGAATAAACAAGTTTGTCAAGAAGTTAGCGTGGTGGTCAACTGTAACTTTGGTGTAGCCAACGCATGTTACGCAATACGACATAGGGCTTTCTATAGAGAATAATTCATGGGTTTCATTTCGCTGGTGTTTCTTGTCTGCATTACTTTGTTTTCTCAATAAGTTCAGGTCTCTGACGCTGAAAAAATAGCCAACTAATTTCATGCTTGTAACTGTCCAAACCATTTATAGCAGCGCGAGACAACTTCCACCGGCAGGAAGGCTGATAACGATGTCGTGCCAGTTTTGATGCAGCTAAACTGTGGACGTCACTTCGCCCAAAGACAGGAAAATGAATGGCCGTCATTGGTGTACATGCTTCACTCGGCTGATGAAAATAGCAGTCAGACCAAATGACTTGTCTGGCTGGACTGACGTTTTCTGGCAGATAATATCTAGGGCGGGCAACCGAACTGGTGAAAGGAAGGAAGGTGAAGGAAACGATTGCAGAACAGTCTACCTTTTAAACATTTTGCACGGTTCCCATATTAGCAGATTTGATAACAAGCAAACCGAGAAATTAGACAGATTAAAATCTACATCCACAAATGTAGGGTCTGGTTTTGAAAAGAATCGCGGGAACACTCGCTTTCGATAAGGTGGTAAAATTTATCCTTAATATTGTTTAAAGAAAATTCTGTTGAGCAGAATCGTACTCTATCCATGAGAGTTCAAGTCCCTGATTATGCCTAGTTAGTTTGTGGGGGATGCAGCTTGATTTGCTCTGAAGCAATTGACTGTCGCACAGCCTTTTACAAAGGCGCCATATCTTTTCAGTGAAGAGGTGGTACGCATTAGAGGATCTAAGGAGTAATCCATAGATATCTTAAGTAGTATTCCATTCACTGCTGCAAAGATGAGCACATGAAATGCGGTGAATAGACAATATAAAACCAGCATCGCCAAAAAGTTCCGACTGGATTGCATAGAGAATTAGCTTATTCACCGGTCTAATGTCATTGCAATCAACGGGAAATGGACAAAGAAAATGATATTTGAGAAAGCCGTCAGGCTTCAAGAAACTGGCAGTAGGAGAAATGTTAGAAATGAACACCAGTAATACGGTCCAAGTGGTGAGGACTGGTACGTCAAGCCAAGGATGAGTAAAATCAATTCAATTGACGGACAGTTAGGAAACAGCTTGCACGACAATTACTGGGAAAGTTTGAAAACGTGGTTGTTGGCTTGTCTGTCTTGGTTGACCGATCAAGGTCGAACGCGGGCTCGCCTGAGTTTCAGACATTGTGTAACATATCCAAGAGGGGGCTGTTTTGGGAAAGTGGGATGGGGCCGGTTGTTGGTCCAGCACTGTCAAGTTAAAGCCAAACTCCTAGTCATCTCTTTGTGAATAGACAACTTTGATAAATCAGCCAGCCCTCAAGCCAAGTTAACTACTTTGTTCCACTTTTATGAAGGACATTCCGGAAAGAGTGAAAATCGAGAATTTTATTGTAGTGATGGTTATTGGTAGTGTATGAACCGAACTGCATACCCAGTGTGCATTGACGGACGCCTCTTTGTTCCACTTGCTCAACCACTTCCTGACGTACACTTTTATTTGTATGAGAATTTTGAAATGCGCAATAATCAATATGAGATTTAAAAAATGCTGCTCGGTTTGCAAGAAATGAGCAATACGAGGAAGCGTTTGTCAGCCTAATCTACTCTGAATGGCGGTTTCTGATGGCTGTCGAAAATGAAAGGGATGAATGAAAAAAACATCCCAGTCATTTGAAATATCCCGGTTTCATAACATCGCTTGAGTGAATCTTCACTAAATTGTAGAATTCCTTGAGAACGGTTGCCTACGGCAACCGAAACATTGGACTGTGTTATAGCAACATGTCTGGTCATTTTCTGCTATCGTACTAATCACTTGGCAAATTACATTCCTAACTTAAGATAACCCAACATTAGCCAAATGACCGTCAATCACTAATGCAAGAATGCTTAACCACGTTCGACAAATAACTGCGAGACGCTTGTTTACCTTCGAGTGCCTTTTCAGATGCAATAAAGTGGAAGGAGCTCGATACCTTCAATGTGCCAACTGAAAAACAGGTACCTTACTTTCCAACTACTTTCAATAACATCAGTGCCTAAAAGGTGCAGCATTTCGCCACCGAACCCAAAACAAACGATTGCCAAAGCTGCCGGGTT
Organism: Opisthorchis viverrini; assembly: GCF_000715545.1. Lineage (NCBI taxonomy): Eukaryota > Metazoa > Platyhelminthes > Trematoda > Opisthorchiida > Opisthorchiidae > Opisthorchis > Opisthorchis viverrini. The sequence goes on along the minus strand of NW_008752043.1, from coordinate 367,744 downwards.
CACGATACTATTCTTTGAAGACCGGGGTAGGATTTTAGGACGTCACTGTCAGATCACTCAATACGACCTAGCTTATTTCCTAGAAAAAATGGAAGCGAACACTTTAGAGTTTTATTAAAAATTCGATCTAATAAACGGTTACTAGAAATTGCTTTGTTTTTCCTGTGTTCCTCAGCGAGGTAGATATGAGGGTGGTTTATTAACAAGTTCAAGTAACTGAGTAGTATTTACTATGTCGACATCCTCAATCTTCGCACTTCTTGTCTGAAACGGATGATTGTGACTATGTAAACTATACAAGATATTAGTTAGAACTGACTATTTAAAACAAGCCGGTAGGCTGTATGCTTCATAGTCAGTCACGAATGAAAACTATGAACAATACCCGTGTGTGGAGAATATATTATGAGCGCATCATCAATGACGGCTTCCAAACTGGAGCAGTCATTTCCTGCGAAACATTAGGATATGTTAAAGAAAGGGTGGTAATTATAGGAGGCGTTAGTCCCACCCGCAGTTCAAGTTAATATGAGAAATTCTTGCCTGTTCTATCCTAAGGACAACCAACGACCCATCGGTACCCATCGGTACTCCACCAGGCTCTCTAACAACGCACTGATGACATCACTTCAATTGGTGATGAAACGTTTGAAATCAAATTACCCAGCTCAGCGGACCAACCAACGATCGTCTGCGCCTCCTGAGGTACCAAAATCGTCCTCAGATAGCATTGGGCTTCCATGCCCTTGAGTCCTGTTTTGACGCTTTATTCAATTACACATCTATAAGTGATCCCTGGCCACACCGTAGTCAGTCCAAGAGAATGCCACTCACTAGGTTTTGTCAAACACTGCTAGAAGAGTAAAATCATGAATGGTCAGTACTTGTGCTGTTAAGTGTACTGATTTGCTTGTTCTAAAACCCACTGCCCAAGTTTGGAAGTAAACCTTTGTTATTCGTCAAACAGTGTAGCAGGCTGTGCCGGCATATTTGTTTATGCGCACTGAGAGACCACTAGGATGAACTAACTGCTTCGACTACGGCAAACGCATTAATTCCGATGTAACTGTGTGTTGAAACTTCTCACTTCAAGACCGTTCAGTTTGTGCGTGATGTGAGACTTTTGGTAACACATTACACTGATTTTTCACCGCTTGTGTTTGCAAATCCTCACTGCATTGAAAGAAGTGCAACGGTTTGGACTTGGTAGTAGACCAAAGGACACAGACATGGGTCACTGACGCATTCATTAATGAGTCATCTGGCAGTCCTCAGAAATCAAACAGTGAGACCACCGACAGGCCCATCATTAACAGAGTGAACAGAAGGCTTCTCATCCGCATTTGGCGCCTTCCAGTAGTCCATTCAAGTCTTGGTATTTTGGGCAATGCTTTCAGTCGATCGAAGGTTTCAACGCTGTGTTGGGAAGTTCTACGCAGTTTAGCTACCAGATTGTTGATATTCAACGTCACGCTACGAAGGCGCCGAAGATTAAGTAATAGCAATAGTAGTAATCATTCAGGTGTAACATCCTTTCACTGCCTAGCTACCGTGCTACCCGAAAGAATTTCGAGGGCTGAGATACTGTCACCTTGCCGAGACATAGACAGGAGAATTCGAGATCCCGTAGGCTGGTTTCGAACCACGATTCCTCGAGTCTGTAAGTTCGGTCGATCACGAGCTCGGAGTGATAGAACAGACTGACAAATGTACCTATAGATCAAGCAAATAGACACTGCGCATTTTTATTTCAAAGGAACTTTGCGTTAGAAATTAAGCGAAGTTGAGCGCATTGGGCCTTGTATGTTACAGAACTTCCACTGAATTTGTGCCATCGCATGCACATTTGTGCTAACGACCGATGAGTGTTGTTTACTCTCCAAGCACGTTATTATTCAAAAAGGTGGCTTTTAATATTTTCTATAGATGGATCACGCGTTTGTAGTCTTACATGTAAAAGCGTTTCTAAGATTCTACCAGTCCATCATCAACAACAGCTATCAGTCGCTTGGTCTGTAGTGCTTATATAGGGAGGTCGCAACAAGTTGTGAATTTGAACGTTGTTATGTCCGGTGAACTGGGCGATTGCAATATACAAACTTCTGCAGGATTCGCCTATATTAGTACAGTGCTCGTCTTCGAATAGCAGTCGAGAGGTGCATTCAAGCCAAAGATCACAGTAATTTGGACGTATTCACTTGGAATCCACAAAACGCCTGTGCTTTAGTTTTTGGCGTTTATGCCTTCAAGAGTGTGTGCGAAAGGACAAAGACTTCAGCGTCATAAATATCGTCCATTGGAGACTATGATGCATTTTCCAAGGTGGTTCTCGTGGAAGGCCACCAGACTAGATCAAGAGATAGCCTTCATGAACTAGCCGAATGAGGCTCCGCAGGCCTTAGGAAACCAGACCCATCAGTCCTGTAGCAACACAAAATATACTCCTTACTAGGGAGGATCCTGCCGTTAGCCGTGCCAAGCACAGTAATAAACAAGATATGTGGTCAGTCCGGTTAGAGTTGGTATCAGTGTTTTTAATTTAAACAACGGGGACCAATCTAAAAGTACAGGTCGGAACATCAAACTGTATCGAATTCCATCTAGTAGGTAACTACGAATTGTCACCCGAGAGAAAAACTTGCGATTTATTAGCCCTTTATTCCACCTCGGTATATATCTTTAAAATAGGTGAACTACGGCCACCGGGAGAGAAGTACGTTTTACCAGTGCGTACCTTGCAAAATTAGAGCAGTACAGAAGCCAGAGAGATGGAATATGCTTGAAACCTGTGGAATCTGGCTAAAGTTTGAAGTAACAAGTAATGTGCACTCCAAAAGTTGAAAATAGTTAGGGTATCATTTCGCGGTTATCTGAAGATCGGTTAAACAGATGCATTTTATGCACTATGATTAGCTTAACACGAGTTCCTTCCTACGTGGGACGTACGATAAGGCAGAGAATATATTTGAACCTTTTGGTGAGATTTATAATGGTTTTTAAGAATGCTTTTTCCCATTTTTTAATACAGACAGCCTCAAGACAGTCAATCTGAAAATAAGACTAAAATGACTCCCCTAGAGAATGGTATTTACTGGAGCAATAAAACTGTGAGGCCGTGTTGCAAAGATATGTCCTGATATTCTCCTGTTTTAGTACTTCGTCGAGAACGTAATTTATTGCTGTTATGGCTATAAAGGGAAACCCAGTAAACTCAAAGACTAGATATCAATCAAACGATGGATATGAGATTTCTCGGTAGATCAACCTCGTGATCTAGTCTTTTAATTCGTACGAACCTAAAAAAATCAGCTAATCACGTGTCCATTTTTCGTCGTATTTCGATGAAGCCAACTCATCAGGGGAGTTGGTGGATGCATGCAAATAGTACGCTGAACAGATCAATCAAGATATAACCAGACAGAATCTGCGGTAGAACGAATCTCGGTCTTCGTCCCCATCAGAATCAGATGCAGTAACTCTTGTATGATTCCCGCAGAGCTTTTGTTTGACAAGTACACCAGTGCAAAAGAAAGCAAACCGAAAAAACAATGGTCAAAAACTGGATTATCGTTTACTTTTTATGCTTGAAGCCAATAGTAGCTTGTCAAACAAATGCGGCTTGTCTTCTTCCGCCCAGCATGTCTATCGAAACAATCGTTAGAATCTTGTCAAATACTATGCTCCTAAGTAAAACATACAAATACCTCTTTTTTCTTGATCTAATTTACCAGGCATATCCTTATGTTCCAAACCCAAACGCTGAATGTAAAAAAAACTAAAGATCGAAATGCCACTATATCTGTCGGAAGTTCTTCGGTCAAAATATTTGATGTGCATAAGTCTGGAAACATCCCCGTACGGAGCACATATTTGAGAACAAAATCAGCACCGCAGGGTTGTTTTGATTACAAGCTAATTATTTCCTAATGGGGTAGGTTGTGTCTGAAAAAGCATACTTGGTAATTCGATGACCGTCAACAGTCCCTTCCAAAGATTAGTTCTCTACAAGCCAAAAACAGGCGTAAAACTAATGAAGAAGTCGCTTTTTCAATGCACTCTGAGCGTTTCGACAAATATTATTTTTGAACTGTGGATTCAAACAAGATTTGTCAGTTATTGGGAAATTAAGGGTACATGTTGGGAGAAAACAGTGGAAGTCCGACATGTTTCTTATATCTACTTCATTTGGTGGAGCTAAATTCAGCCATTTATCTGCATAAAATGTGGCCATTCTCTTGTATATGGCTACGCGGGAACTCATGGTGAGCATTTAAAATGCAAGAAGACTTGGTTAGTCGATACGAAGAATTTGTTGATGTCGGAAAATTCTTTCTCAGTCTCGAATTGCTCGCTACTAATGTTCATATGAGGTCACACCGTTAGTTCTACTCTTACCGCTTATCTGAAGCTTTAATCCATATTGTTTTTTACGAAATTTTGCTTTCGGCGACATCAGCAATTTATCAGCTTTTATGAAAATTCATTAACTTTTGGGACATTGATCGATTGACAATATCTACGTTTACTGTATTATCTTTAAAATCAAAGTGAACAAAACCTCAAACAGAAAACTGAACACCATTCAACACATTGGTTGACAAAATGTGCCCTGGAATTTTTTCATCAGGGTCTTTCTGGTCATCAACCAAAAGTGATTTTCCCCCAATCAACCGCTTTCCGGGCTTACTGTTCGCGATGCGGTCAAGTCCGAGTTCATAGGTAAGTGTGCGATAAAGCATCCTGTCCCTCATCGCTTCGCTGAAATTGACTATCCTAAATATTAGAATCTTTGGATAATCCAAGAAAATCTAGTGCGATTACGTCATGAATAATCTTACTTCACACGCCTACCCACAAAAACATCTCCTAAAATGACTAGGAACCGATTAACAGCCATAAAAAATTTTCGTGTGCATTTGTGATTTTCGCTTAGATTTTGCTAAACTGCCACCTAAACAACACTTCAAAAACTAATACCACGCAGCTGAGTACGCTGTCACATACTTGGGAAGAGAAAGTTGCATTGTTAATACTGTGTGTACACCACGTGTCTTTATGTGCAGGATTTTATGATCAATGTTCAGAAACGGTGGGACTGTAGAAATATTTCAGCGCTATCCAGAGTCATCAGCAAAGAACGATCTGTGAATTTTTTGGACAGTAGCCTGATCACTACCATTCGATTAGTGATGTCGATTCGTAGGTTGACTAGCCAACATTTAGACGGGATGTAGTTTGACCTATCTTTGATTCACGTTATACATTGCCGACTGCCAATGACAGCCTGAATGTTCAATCCTTTGTCCGAAAGCTGGTGCGTCTGAATTCCTGCCCTAAGGATTCACGCAGTGGGTAGCGTCAATGAGCCCCAACAAGAACCGGATGGCTTCACAATGTTTCTTGCCTATCAAAGAGAATAACATCGTTTGCAGGATGAAACCTGAAACGAAATATTTTCATTTCAGGAAAGTTCAGGTAGACGCGTTTGAGAAGAAGATGGAAGAGGGTTAGTTATCCCCTTGGATAAACAACGCTCCCAACTTGTGCGCATCTCTACTGGTGAAAGGAAGAAGGCTTCCGCTGCGGGGCTGTTCATTAGAAGACACCAATTGAACAACTAGTCTATTGGACAGGGAATTAAAACTCATATGCATCTTGTATATAAAACCTGAATACCCATCTTCTTCTCAAACGCGTCTACCTGAACTCTCCTGGATATTCATTGACTATTACTCAAATGCGAACAAATCCTACAAATCGATTCCACAAATTCCGTAATAAACCTCACGCTTGGCGGATTCAAGAGAAGACATACTACTCGCAAGCCTCATCAGTAGTACCCACCGTCACACTAGAACCAATTCATTATCTGTATTAATACTATTATCATTATCGTTTTAAAGGTTAATTAGGTTAGACCATAAGAGTGAAGACACATCGACGTAAAAATCTAAGTAGTCAAAACTTTGAAAACAATATTGATTTCTGCGAATCAATTTCTAAGTGTTCAGCCGAGTGTCGACTGGTTTCTCTATGATTTAAGGACCATGTAAGTACCATGGTTCTATAGTGTCCCGACAAAATTTTTTGTTAGAGTGAAAATCAGTAATAGCCCGACCGACTATGATACTGAAGGAAGACTGGTTACATGACCAAAGAAGCTTAATACAAATGGGACCTGACAAAAATATTGACAGGACTTGCAGTCATGCTGCGATCGGAGAGTGGAATGTGGCCTAAAAAATGAAGATACGTGGAGAACTGGGGAATAAATTCTGGGATCTACGTCCTGTCGAAGTCCGGAAAGTCTATTGAGACGGTAAGCATGCTATCCGTATTTGATGGGCGTTTGGAATTTCAGTTTAATCCAACAAATAGAGCACTCTATGGGATCCACTCAGCGAGTGAGCATTTACTATGAACAATTGAGATACCACCGGGAGTTGAACGAAACCGACAGGTTTAGGCAAGTTGAATCATTAGAAAAGAACTCACTACGAATTAGAGCATGGTCAAAAACGTTGGAGCATATATGAGCCGCTTTTTTTCTGAACAAACATGGGAGTTTATATAGCCGGATTACAGTTTTTTGTGATTCTAATGAGCCCTATAATAAGAACGGTCATTGACAAGCAATTTTTGCCATACAATCTCACCATACATGTAGCAGCTAAAGGGTTTAACTATGCACTGTGAACTGCCATTTCGAACCAACTTTGCCAGATATGCTTCACGTACACCATCACCTAATCACCACAGTTGAGTCATACATGATCCATTTGATCCAGGACAAGACAGTTGAATCTCCCATAAAAACTAAAGACAATTTTGGGGCATTCACGACAGACCTCTGTGTAAGTAAAATATTGTACTTATGACTGATCAGTAAATCCAAGTGATCATGTGATTTGAATTTCACACACATCGGATAATCTGGCATTCTTTGGATGGTTGCAATTTCGGTCAGTGTGAGTTTTAATCCAGGAATAATGAAGCTGACATTTTGGAAGGGGACTGGATGTGCCTCACACAATGAAATGGCTGTTCTGTACTGGGTGTTGACGAGACGGCTCAAAATCGCTCCCTCCGGAGCTTGGGAGTGCTGTAGATGGTATTGATTTTCGGCACACTGCGGTGAATCTATAGGAATATTCATGCTTTTCATCATCGGTCAGGCCATGATGGGTGGAAGTGACTGATTAGTCAAAATTTATAGTATTGTTGTGTCAAGGGGCGCAAAAACACTGAAAATTGGCCGCCTATGAAAAGGTCAACAAAGGTATAGGACCAATCCATGGTGTACGCGGTAGTTGTGTACTGCATAAGATCTTATCCGGGCGAGAAGTGGAAATGCATATGCTCATTTCTAAATCCCATCCTTCTGTATATCATTGACTACTTCAGAAAAGTCTGTATGCCATCTGGTGAAAACTAAGAAATTGAAAAGGATCCTGATCGAAGCCCTATTATGCAGAGAGGAGCAGCTTGATCCTCATATCCTTCTCTAAGCAGGATGAACAACGTTTAACAGGTTGGATACAGTTATTATAGCCTTCTTTACTAAGCATGTAGATGGCCAAAAGGAAGATTAAACTAAGTTTTACACAGTGACCAAATGGTTGCTATGGGCTTATATCAATGAGGCCGTGGGTGGAATTCCCTAGAAAATAATTAACCACAGCCGCTATTTTACATCAGACATTCATCACAAGACACAGCAGGTGCCATCATGAGAATTGAATTGGTCATTGCTGATGAAACATATGGTAATGTGTTGAAATATTGGTAGCTCGGGTGAGTTTGTTTCTTGTTGATCAGGTGGCTTTTGATCTGTTAAACGAGCTTGGCAACTGGCTTTTGAACTTTACGTCACCATACGAGAAGACATCATCAGTGCGCAGTTGGGTGGGTAATTCTTCCTTGCCTGCATGCGTTTATGTAGCCATCAAAGGCTATCTATCATCTTCTGACGTGATTGGCTACTTGAAGTGTGACGAATTCGGTGAACCAATTGGTCCATTTGTGATCCATGTTGCGTTGTGGTCTGACGTTCTCGAGTTAGCTTGTGCCGCCCTATTTCTTCCACCGTGGCGGTTAGTGTCTTTGCGTCCGTTGGTTGGTTTGGGCGCCTCCACCAATCCAATTGATGTGTCCGTTTGAATGATGCTTTCTTTCTTCTCTTATGAGTTTCTAGTCTGATTAATATTGCAGCTCTAAGCTCGGTGGTTCTGGCCAGAACCAATGCTCTCCAAAGCCGGAGAGAACAAGCGCCCAATTAAAGCACCAAACCAACCAGCGGACGCAAAGACACTAACCGCCACGGTGGAGGAATTAGGGCAACACAAGCCAACTCGAGGATGTCAGACCACAACGCTATGCGCATCAAGGCCAGAGAGAACGGGCTACTAAAATTAGAAGACGTTTGGATAACCAATCAACACAAAGTTACGCAGACCACAACGCAGCATGGGTCATAAGCGAACCAACAGATTCATTAAATTCGTTAAACTTCAAGTAGCCAACCACGTCAGGAGATAACAGATAGCCTTCGAATTCTATATGAACGCCGCAGGCAAGGAAGGAGTACACAATCAACTGCGCACTGATGATGTCTTCTCGTTTGCAAGCCATTGACCAAGGTCGGTTAACAGATCAAAAGCCACCTAATCAACAACCGGTGAAATATATTTACGAAAATCACTCTGCGATTAACAAAATATTCAGTTTAATCCATCATTTATGGTATTCTTTTAATGAATTTACTCTACTAAAGGACACTTGCTTCTTCATTTGTTACGATATCAGAGATTTCGCAGTATATTTTCTTGGAATAACATTATTCAAAAAGCCTCCGCAAGATGCTTTTTAATTCCATATATTTTAGTACTTGGTTATGATATGAGACAAATGTTAATTCATGGATTTTTCCCATCTGATGACTCACATAAGGGTTCACCATCGAAGATACTCCGGCATTCCTTCGAGCATATGTAGCTGTTCCTCAAAAGCTCACCCCCAGAATGGGGCCTTTTTATTAAAGTGCTTCACCACACGCGTTTATTATGCGTTCGGACTTCACTGATAAGAGGCTCCCTACAAGTGATAGGGTGTACATGTTAGATGGTCCACAGAAAGTCTGGGTACGGCGGCCTACCGGGACGATCACTGGTATGCCACCAACATGCTCAGTTTGGTTGATTTCATTATTTCAGAAACAACAGAAGAGCATATCTGCACTACTGATCTCAATAATTCTTAGATCAGGGGTTAGCTTATGGGCACTCTGTAGTCACTCAGAGAAAAGAGAGTTTCTGAGGTGCTAGTAAATTTATGTCTGTTTTTGGTGACCAGCAAGATTTTAAGGAAACGAAGTTCGCTGAAGCAAAATGCTAATCCTTGTCCATAAATCCATCGGCGCACGTGTAACTGGACTCTTTAGGCTAAAGTGTCTAGTTAACTGCCATATAAGTATCATCATTTGAGAATCTCTAGCGACTGTTCCCTATAGGAGAGGTGAGTCTGCTAGCCCGAAAAACAATGTGAACGTTAAAACAGAAGACGAGTTATTCGGGATAATTTAGAGCAAGATAACCCAACATTTCCACTTCACATAATATGTATGCTACAAACATAAAAGTATCTCGAAATGTTACTTTCTTCTAAATTCACCATCGTTGTTCCGGCACTATAACGGTCCTTCCCAAAATTTTATCATCTAAATTTGATCATCTGATGGCGCTGTTTTCTTGCCTGTGTACTGTTACTTCACGAGCTGCGAAGATTTAAACCGAGAATTGTCTCGTTTGCATCAGTCGCCTTTCACCCTGCGATTCTGGCAAATTTGCTTTCCCACATACACTTGGTTTATTATCCTTTATCAGACTGCGAACACCAGTTTCTAGTTGCTGAAACCGACGTAACCAGTTAGAAATGCCACTGCGAAAAACGTTCCATTCCCATATCAGGCGCCGTCCGAATATAACAAGCCGCTCGTCGATTACCAAGACTGTGGTTACCAGGGCTATATGAGCATTTCCTACCCACAGCGTAGTCATAAAATCTAACGACTGAAGCTTCCCAACAGAATGTTCATAGAATATTTTTGCTTAAAAAACTTATCTGAAAGGCTTTACACACGTTTTCAGCAAAATTAGATTGTTGACGTCAATGTGTTCGACATCTGTAAATAATTGGGACTTTCCTTTAAACCATACTAGTTTGCCGCTTCAGCGTTAGGACATTTTATATCAGGGCACGTCTTATACTAGTAAACGTCCCCGTTTTCTCCGTCTTGATGTTTACTAAAATCGTTTCTTCCGGCAGTAAGTTGTCTCGGTCGCCGAATTGGAACAATCGATTTTTGGCTTTAACGATCGGTATTTTCAGCAGTGTCAGTAGTCCACACAAATGTCTAACCAAGTTGGGAAACCATAGTGCCTGTTGGGATCGTAGTTTGTATGCGCCACATAAACACACCCATTTTTTAGACACAAAAACGAGTCAAAGCATGACAACACCATGACAAGTGTGAAAGCAGATCCAATTTTGAGATTACTGGCATTTAAGTAGATCCCCCTCACCAGTATGAAAATCCCGGCACACAAAATCCAAGCGTGGAAAAGACGATAAGATTATTTTACAAACCGTCAGCAATGTGAAACCCAAAAAAGGTACAAAAGTAATGATGAGTTATCCGGAATTTCTCTTCAACTCTTTGAGTAGTGAAACGTCATGAAATATCCTCTTTAGCACTATACATCATCAATGTCATTAACAGTGTTCAGCACTAGTGCCAGGGTTTAAGCGGTCTTTTTATTCGAGAGCAGACAACCGTAAGGGAGGACGGAACCACCCACACAGTTGGCATTTTAACTCACTGACGTTCATATTGGTGAGGACGTTGTATAGCTGCGGTACGGTTTTGTTACTGGCACCCGTGGAAATACTCTGGACTTGGTCACATATATTGTACATCCATATAGTCATGACCTTGGGGGAGAATTTACTAAGAGTTGGTATAGTAGAAACTTTACTCAGTGATCGCTACCGGGGGCGGCCTCTTTCGCGGGATGGAGACTTAAGCTGGTGTTTTAACGTGTAACTAGTACCTGTTCTTTTTCGAGATGACCCTTTGTTGTCATTTGACAGCAGTTTGGATAGCCTCATTGAGACTGTGTGGATCCAGTTGTGGCTAGGATAGGAATTGGTTCCGTAGGAGTTGCAAACAAAACAGCGTGAGACTAATCAGAGGCGGTTAGTTTGAAGGGATTAGCGCTGTCGACGGGCGTGCTTCAAGAGTGCTACTGGATTGTCATTTTCCCGAAACAAGTGAAGACAATTTTGAAAAATTACAAAGCTACTATTTTGTACAGCAATACACTTGGCTCCATTCGTTCAATCGAATGCGTATTTGGACCATCGGTAATAACTACTTTATGCATGTCGTTCGAACTACCTTTGTCTTGTCACTGCAGTTGTTACCGGCTAAATCAAACCAGAGTGGAGAAGCACAAAATCCGAATTTATCCCTTATTACAGTCATAGGCAAACTACATCATTGGTTGTGCCAAGATTTTAAATCTGGAGTTCTGATATTCGCCAACGTATGCAGGACACAAGATAACAGGATATCAGTTCACTTATGAGGGCTGCCGTTGATTTACTAGGAACTGTTCTAAGTGTGTGAACAAATCAATTTGCCTGTAGAGACTTTCAGTTCATGTGGCGCCATGAAGACTTGTCAGATGTCGATTTTTCGATTTTCGGTACCGCCAAGGATTCAAACAATTGATGAGCACTATTGAGGGTAAAAGACATCTAGGGCCTCACCTCTTTAGCACGGATCAATTAAGACTATTTTGTCGGGATAGGAAGAGGACTGTTTAAAGTAGACTGACATGAGTAGAAATTCCCGAACTCTCACGTTCACAATAGATCTATATTTGGCAGAAAGGTCAAACTCTAAACTGAACAAACTAATTACCCAACTGCAGTCAATCAACTTGTCCCAGAGCATCTTTAAATGGGGTACACTAGAGTTGAGGTGTTTGGTTGTTTCAGCTGGTGATTTGCTTAAAAATCGGACTTCTCTAAAAAAGCTAATCCCTAAATGTTTAACATTCTCGTGGAAGGTCTGATAAATCTTAGGCCGTTAAGATGGATGTATATTTATTAATTCTACAGCAGAAGATGTAATGATCAGTCAAACACTTCAAGCCGATCGGATTTCTTTAGTTTCATGCTGATCCCGAAAATTTTGGAAAATCTACTTCACTGCTACCAAATAAAGAGGTAAACCAAAGCGTCTTTCGTGTTGGTTGAAGCAATAGATCTCTTCAACTTATATTCCCCATGCACGCAGGCTGTGACAAACTGCGAAATGTGTCTGTTAATGCGATACTTAACCGTTCCTGTAGCATCCGCCTGATGAAACCTAGTCAAGACGAAATCCGACGTGGACTGTTTTTCAGGACTGACTGCATTAAGCTTGTATAAATGCACTAGAGGTAACATCCATTGCCAGCGGGAGTTACTATACAGACAGGAATCTCTTCGAGGTAGATGAGAATCCTCGTCATGTGTCTTAATTTACGACATTATTTGGCATTTTAATAACGGGAAGTGAAGCATAAAACGAATTATTAGGCAAATTGCTATTTCAACACGCGTTACATGTACAAATGAGCACCATTTTTCCGAATAAAACTACCAGTAAGGTTGCTGAAATCAATTCGACAACCCACGATCAATTTCGCCCTTCCACTTTGAGTTCATTAGGTAGGTAGGTAGGCAGGGTCTCCGAGTTTCGTTTAACCTTATGTTATATTTGAACCCCACTTGGTTTTTTAGAGATAAAGCACTATGTGTACGACATGCGGTGAGTGCTTTTTCACAAGGCCCCACCCCGTTTTAGGAACCATCAGGCGGATCCTAGTCACCGAGCATTCGTCAGTCTCATTTCGTACTCGAATATCTAGTTGAGTGTATGTGCAGGTAAAGTAGTGTGAGTTAAGATTATGGTAGTTGACGACTTGACCAAATCTTCCAATGATGCTGTTATCCAAACGCTAATTAAGGTTCATGGACATTCGAGGACCTGGATCACATGAGGTGCCTCAAAAAGGGGTGAAAGGGCTTCTGGGCCTCCCGAATGTGAGTACAGTCATATCACTAAATGTTTGGATAGCTAAAACCACGATAGAATGGTTTGTTGTCACATAAACACATATTAGTACGTATGATATTAGTTTTAAATCCATTTAATTTGTATTTCACCCAGAACACTTGATTAACTTCAGGAAAGCTCACCCTCGGGCGCAAACATCAGTAAAATTTTGCTGTACATGATCAAACAGGTTGTTTTCTCATCACCATTTGAAAAATTGTCCATTTCAAATCCAGTTTTTTATGCAAGTTGTTTTGTGAATAGTGTTGATTAGACAGTGAGTCTTGTCGTACATCCGGGTGCACTTTAACTGACCTGTAGGATCTTCCCGATCTGTCGGCTACCGTGGGGACCTTCAGAAAAGCAGGGACAACATAGTTCGTGTGCCTCGAATTCCACACAATACTACAAGAATCTAGGTTCTGGTTTGGTTAACCGTATAGCATGTAATTGCATTAGGGTAAATTACGTAGAGCTTTTTATCTGTAGAATTCATTCGGCGCGGAGCTCTCATGCAGCATCCGGTTAGCATGACCGCTGATTTGACCCAAACTTGGACAAGAGCCCAGTATCATCCAGAATATGAGCACTGGGCTCGAAGAATGAACGGCCCACGCCTCAGCTCTTGATTATATCCAGACAGGATGCAACAGCATTTGATCCCAAGTATGCATCCTCAGCACCGGTTCCGAATGTCACTTCAAATCCGCTTTGATTGTTGTCTAACTAAAACACTGGTAGATTGATGACACCTCGGAAAGAAGGATCCGAAATTGTAAACCCAATATTTTATCCCTTCACGAGTATTAAGGCCATAGAGCAAAAAGGAGACGACTCTGGTTGCAAGAAGGATACTTTGTTCCGAAGATTAGGGACGCAAGGTAAAGGCAACCCTCATGTTTATGTTGACTATCACAAGGAAAATTTTTCCCATAAACCTCAAAAGCCCCACCAGGTCAGGAGTCTGTTCCTGACTGGACTTCACTTGAGGCACGAATGAAGACTAACATACCAGGAACTGCATGAAAACCTTATATTTAGCAAAATCCCGTTGAGATCTGACTGATTCTCCACCGTTACGTTAAAATGTAATTTCGCAATCAATTATTATCTTGTCTACTAGTCCCCACTTGAGTTTAGGTTTCATAAGTCTCGCTCGTTCTTAAACATGGGTTTGGCAACTATTGTGCGGGATCATCGTTGTCTCGGTATCGGCTGTGAAAGTTTAGGGAGTAGCTGAAACACTCAGCACAGATGAAGCGAAAGAAGTCCTTTCAAAAATCTGCATATAGCGCAGACAGTGCAGGTTTTTCAGCGTTGTCTGTGCGAAATAATGGGTGGACTCTGGGAAACAGCCTCCAATATCTGAATTATTCTCTGAGTGAATTCTTCTGAGTGTTACCATGCTACCCATCTCTCCAAAGTTTCATTTGTAGCTTCGGACTTCAACCGAAAAGTGCTCAAGTCCGGCCTCCTTATACATGGTTCTTAGGTATATCTACATTGTGCATATTGATTTGTGGGTAGATCATAATCAGCACCAAGAGGCAGAAAAAACTTACCTGCTAGAATTTACAAGTATCCACAGAATTATCCACACAGAATTTTATCCTCACTGTGTCACATGGATGTTTTCAGATAGATTTGTACCACGTGCATCGGATGAAGCAGATTGATTATGGACATATTACCAGTTAAACCCTCGATCAAATCGAATTTCGATTAGAAGTTCATTCATAGCCTCATTCCATCCCTGCGCCATAGTCCGTCCCCCGAGCACCAGAAGAGTGGATGCTAATCTTTCCAACAATCGCATTCTATCATAGTGTCGTCGTGTTGTTGTACCTTCATTAGCAAACGCATGCGGCCTCAGATGAATGTACCGACATGGGTGGACACACAAGCAGAACGGCGGCCTACACGCATACACGCGTGTGCGTAACTGCATCAGAAATCTCGCATCGAACAGAAGACCTCGGTTTCAGCACCAATCACAACAGCCTATGAGTGCGGCCGCACATACACGCAAATGACTGACCAATCACTGCACTGACAGGTTGTTGTTAGCCCAATGTGTCAATGGGGAAACAGAATCACATTCGGGCAACTTCATGGTCGATTAGCGTGGCGGCGGGCCATGAAAATACGACACGATGTTTTATGGGTCTTCTGTGATTGCCTGGTAAGATTACGTTTGTCTACACTGAACTTCCATTATCCTAACTGTTCAAAAACAACCGAGGAGAAACTGCGACATGCGAACGGCTCCACATGCGTCATGTAACTGATGTTCGCGAGCATAGTGTGAAGATTAGTGTCGTTGGCGTTGAGAACTGGTTAATGTCCCAATCAAACAGACGCGCTTGTTTATTCCAGAATAACTAATTGCATACAGCTTGTTCGGTTGTATTATAAGAGCAGAATCTCGTCACAGTACACTCAAGTTAGATCGTTTCTTCGTTCCAAGTTTCTACCGACCTTGAATTTGTAGTTATTTGGGGGGCTAGTATTTGAGAATTAACCATTACTATAGTTTGGCCATTATTATGACCCCCATTATTGTTAAAGCAAAATATTGCTGCGTTCAAACACGTGGTGAGCAATCTTCATTATGGCTGTCGTAAACATACACGTAAAAATTGCCACTCCATCAAACTTTCCCTTCAAGATACTAGAAAGTCTCTTGACCGGAGGATAAGTCCTGTTTCTAGAAGGTACGTCGTGTTAAAATGGCCAAGTGACAATGAGATAGGTTACGCGGCATATATTTAGCTCGAAAGAAGTGGCGCTTCGAATATTCGCATCACTTGCAGTCGTATTGTGCAAGTACGAATGAACATAGTTCACCCAATCAAATAAATAAACATCTGGGCCATCATGCGACGCACAAAACAGTTTTCTGTGCAGTGACCAAGTAGCTCTATTTTTGCCAAACTAAGGTAGGCATTTTTACAGCTAGCAAAAGGTTTCCTTCAGTAATTGCTTAGAACCGCAAACAACAACAGGCTTCCTAGTAGAAAAAGTGAACTTCCAATTTTTAAGAAAGGCGACAAGCGATCACGCAATAATTTCAGTCCAATGTGGCTTCTTTGGCCTTATCCCCTTTAACTCATTTGACGACATTTTCCAGTGAAATCCCAGCTTCAAACAAAAAAATTTCCGACCCATGAATTATAATCATTTTGACTTAGATGAATCAGAATTAAAGTACAAAACACTCAGCAAATCAATTATCCGAGTAGCGGCTTCCAGCCAGCTAAAGCATGCCTATTTACTAGGCGAATTTAGGTAATACCAGCACTGAAGGAGCTCACAACGCTATCGACCAATAATGATAGGAATTTGTGAAACCGCACTGCAGTAAGTTGGCGGTGCTTTTCACTGCAGATGACGTCGGAATTCTATCATCCAATCAACAGTTTACAATTACTTTAAGCAGTTTAAAACTCTCAGCAACTTCGAACACATATCAACGACCAATCACAGTGGAACGAACGAGCACACATGAGTATCAAATAAAGGGCGTGAAGACAGGTGAATAATGCTCTCCGTAACCTGAAGAAAACTGTTTTGTAGCAATTGACTGTGTTTCCACAGGAGTGAACTGAGTCATTTTTCATCGATTTTTTTGGGGAAATAGCTGAGCAGGTGATCTTTGTTGGATCAAACAAGAGTGGAAAACCCGACATTCAATAAAGTATTTCGTCCAAATGGGCCATACAAAACCACAAAACCTGTCCTTTTACACTTATTCTGGTATAAAAACCGAAATTCCGCATCCCGTGAAATGAAACCTGGTGCTTTAAGTAGGACAAGAACCTGGTCCAATCATACGTAAACTTACCCTAATTCAGTGTTATTATTCATCAAAAATCAGGAATAATGAAAGGAGTAACACTGATTACAATGATAGTAATCATTTCTCACCAATTCGTCTGACGAATGGTCAAAATGCGGCGGACAAGTGTTTCGACGTTTAGCGTCCCGAAAATCAGTGGTAATTATCCATGTTGAAGGCACAAATCACTAAGTCATATCATTTAACGGTCCGCCACCAATCAATAAAGTGACCATAAGCACTGAGCGAAACCTGAGTCACAGATGTATGATTTTAAGAACACCCCCCTGGTGACTGCGCAGCGATCGGATTTGCACGGTTAGATAATCCCGGCAAGTCAATTTTCACTTGGAACCTGAAATCGCATATTCATCGTTCAATACATACGCCAAAAACCTGTATAAATAACATACCAACAGTCCCATTTCACATGCCAACTTTTCGTTTCCTTTTGGCTACACCACACGCGAAGTCTCTACTCACCAACAATTCAGGAGTATCCATTTGTTGAAAAAGAAGCACGTTACAACTATTGGGGGCCAAACAATTTGCCTCATTTATGAACCACCATTTTACTTGCTTCCCATAAGGTAATGACAGATCGTATCCGTAGTCTGTAGCCACTAAATGTTTCCAGGTTCGTAAACCAGCTTCCACGGTGTCCAACTGGAATACCATCTCGGTGTCTCATTGCCATGCCTCCCTCCGAGGGAATTACAAAAGCCAAGAGGCTGCTATGTTACCCAAGCCTAGATATGAGGAATCAAGAAGCCGCAGTTGACTTCGAACCACGAACCTTCCGATCAGTGGGCTCGCGCTTCGACTACTGAGGTTTCTCCAGCATATAAGTATATTTATATATACATGCATATATGTGCACATACAGGTTGTGACACTCCAGATACATGAAGCCATTAGAATATTAATCATAAATCATAAAATTTTTATCCATACAGTGGACTAATACTACTGATGGGTTTGCGACATTTATATTGTATTTTGTTAGGATGGCTTGCACAGCACTGTTAGGTGGCGTATTTTGAGGGGAAGTTTAAGCAAGTTCGTTTGAAAGGAATTGGTGGAACCCGAAAACGGAACCTATATGGAGACTGCATTTGTATGGAGAAGAACTACTGGGGTGGTTTCTACGGACGACAAACCTGTAGAAATCTCGATCTCATTCAGAGATGTAAGAATAAACAGCACGATTGAAACAAGCGCGAGGAATAAGTGAAACAGAAGTATGTATATGTGGCTTAAATGTCAGGGTCTGAACTACTTGTAGGCTAGAATGCCCAGGGCCGGAAAAAAATGCGCGATACTGATTTTACGTGTACCATATCCACCTATCAGGAGTTGATGGGAACATCATCGCTAAGAAAGCTCACGTAAAATACCGATTGTTGCTCAGCATTTTTGTTGATGGACAGACGGACCAGCCATTTGAGGCCTCTGTGGATGCGGTTCGCAAAAGTGATGCAACTGGTTTTTCACACAGACCGGATTGATTATTCTGAGCGAATCTTCGAATTTAGTCAACCGAGCCAATTTTCATGTGTCATTCTCAGCCGTTCTCAATGCACAGCAAAACAGGGAAGATGTACATCCCAAAAGGTGGGTAATCAATAGTTTAACTTTCGTTGAGTGTTCTGGACTGCTATGTTCATAATCATTAGAGGTACCCAATCGGAGACCCATGAGGGACTCGTACCCGAATCACTAGACTGAAACACTGAAACACTGAACTGCTCTGCATCATGGCGTAACCAGAGAATGTTTTGCACGCAGTCGAGTTTGACGTCGCTTATATTGTATTTTCTCGGAATAAAACCGCTAGATGAATAAGCGGATGTTTGTTGCAGGTTATCAAACCATCCAAACCTAATGATGAGGTGCCAACAGCGCTGTGTGACTACTGTTTGAGGCTTGATTATTTAGATACAGGCACCATCCTTCAACATCTCTAGGTTTCAGCATAATTCTGCGATACAAATGTTGCAGTAGTGGACATATTGGCGAATCGTTGTGATAGGTCTACAATATTTGGCTAACTGTATGATCGTCCCTAAGATGCAACGCAAGAAAGCTATTTTAAGTTACTCAGGTTTAGCAGGTAGACACAAAGAATATGACTGCAAGATAAGCATTGCACTTTTGACGACACGGCAAAAACAAGGTTACCTACCGAAGGTGTATACCAGATGCGTGCAACGATCAATCACAGATTCTGTCAAATTCTGATAAGTAACTCCCATTTGGAGAAGTCCTTCAATAGGATGCCGGTCAAAGTGAGACCAAACGTGATACTGTCCGGTTCGCGCGAACAGTATCTGAATATACTTTCTACTGAAATCCGTCGACATTTCTGAGCTCCTTATCATTCTACAGATTCAAATATCGCTGTCATCCCCAGTAGGACTGAGCCGTTGAGAGTGAGTCCTCTTTCAAGGCGGGAAAACATCCAAAGATCTTATGAAACAAACCTTATGAACGCCTTCCAGTCGGATAATCTATATGGCGATTCCATGGACACTGCTTCAAACTTTTGGGGCGTGATCATCTAGGCTTACGCAGTAGCAATGGTTCGAACTAATTAGTCCCTCATCCGTATGCCAATGATTCTGAATTTCTTGCAAGTCATCGGCCAAGATTTGAGTAGCGTCCATTGCTTGCTAACGAGAAAAGCGTTACTGCCATTAGGAACTGAACAGCTGCGTATGAAACCACTGTTTGCAGCTGCTCTTTTTTCTCAACACTTTTAGTAAAGTAGAGGATGTTTAATCGGTCTCTTGGAAGACGGTTGCCACAACAACTGACCGTATGTTGGAGCACCGTACAGTGGCGCCAATTAGGGCGTTATTAGCAACCTGAGTGGACGAGGCAAATGATAACCATGTAAAGCTTTCTTCGCCGCCATAGCAGAACTAAAGGTAGTTTATAATGCCATTTCGTGCCGCTACCATATATGTCACTAACATGCGGTGCCCAATGGAAAGTAATGCTCGGACGAACGACTGACTAAATGAACTAACTGATTCAAAGTGGCATGGTTACCAAATCAAACAGATGATTCGTTGTCACGTCACACCATGTGTTTGGTCTCCGAGATGAGCGCAGAAAAATAAATATTTGATGAATTAGTTCCAAGCCACTTTTTTATCAGGAGCCCTTGTGAGACCTTGGTTTTGTGGCTCTTTGTATGTTTGGCTAATTCACCATCCTCATAATTTACCCTAATGTTAATTTGCCACTTGACAAAACTTATCCCAAGTCTGAGTTTTGTCTGCCTAACCGACGAGGAAATTTTCGAAAACTCCGTTTCATCAACTTGTGGGTTCCCAGCATATGCTGTGCCCACATTGCTAACAGTGAAACTTGCAGGTCCACCCGCCCCCCGGATCATTCAGATGTGTCCTGGTTAGTGCTGGCCCATATAGTACTGCTGTGCATTTTGGTTGCGTCATAAAATGACTAGGTGGGAAGATTATGTACCACTGCCCATTGTTGTCAGCATTCTGGTGCCCTGAACACAGTGAGTACTTATGCGGGTTGAGTATGGCTATAGGATCGTGCAAAAAAAGTCGACTTCAACCAGTTGTCTACGGTGTCAATGAGAGCATGGAAATTTTAATCTGAACCTGTATGACTTGAATGCCGTCGACAGGCGCATTCATGGTTTCATGGAAGGCACCTCTAGCTAGAATGCTGTCTTCAGTTAGGCTTCCACAATTTTCCCCATTGAGTTCAGTTATTTAACGCGTTTACGTGGTTCCGTGCGCTTGAAAAAGTCTCCTTGGTACAACAGGCGTGACAACTCTATGTTTTTGTATTCCATTTATGGGTGGCACAAAGTTTAGAAACATGAAGATCTTGCTAGGTTTTCGATCCACCAAAAATGAATTCCCAGCGCATAATCTAAATGCACAGGAGCCCTCAGTTGGAGGGCCAAAGAGACTAAGGTAGTGCTGGTGAGAACAATGAAGCATGTTTCTAGGCTTCTAACAAGTATTAAATGTTATGCGCAACAAAACAAAGAAGAAACAGAATACTTCTCTAGGTAAACGCTCTAACCATACCTATCATGTGACTCTGTAGGGCTTGGCTGGTTTAACTCCCATCCTAGGTGATCAAATTGCCCTACCAAATGGGAAGGTCTTCAGGTTTTGCGTGGAGTGCTATTCGGTGAGGAGTAAAGTGGTTTTTAAGTGTGGATATCAAGAGGCTTGCTGTGGTTTCTTCGAAATGGTTTGCAGTTGCTACAAAATAAGCTCTGGTTCTGGTTCCCAAGTGCCCATTACATATTAGTTTCGTCAGAATTTTACGGTGTTCTAAGCACATGTTGTCTTACATGAGAACTGTGCTGCATGGGAAAAATTATTTCTCTCTAAGAGCAATGGCAGTAATCAAATGAGTCCAAATTCTTTCGCACTGGATAACAAAATACTAGTAGTGACGAGTTAAAAGTGATCAAGTCAGCCATCTACAGCACACTAAACTCGATTAACTCCCTTTATCTGAAAATAAAACAAACTTATGTAGCAACAAGATAGACCGGCGTAACTAAAGTTGCAGTCTATGATCTGGATCCAACAAATAATGGTGGTATCGCATGAGTGTACCCAGAGAAAAGCGGGAGGTGGCGAACTGTATGCCTGACGTTTGTTTCCTTCATAGAACCACTACTTTGATTTCTGGTGGCTTCGTTCTACTTAAGTAATAAAGTTAGGCAAACAGACCCCTTTTGATGCATCTTCCGAAAGGATGCAAAGTTTTAGAGGCAACGAATAAAACAAGAAATGAATAATCTAACAATATTACGTGGTACGTATGATTACCATGTCCGTGTGATCGCTCGATGGTCAAGACGATCTGACCAAACATACTTAATTGTCACTACGCACAAAGGGTTCGGTTTATTGGCAGTTTCTTCAGCTGCATACAAAATTTGCTTTTCAACCATATTTGATCGATTTTCCAACCCGCTGAGTAATTTCAAAGAACTTGTTTTCTCGACCCTCTTGGTCTATTAAAATTGTCCTAAGATTAAGGTTTTTCTGGGGTTGAACTTCTCGCAACGTTACTCGTACACAGTTAGGGTGATGCCTTCGAATTCATCGAGGCAGATGACGATAATTCCGTGGATGAGTCGTCGCAGAGGATTCTTAGTTTCAAGATGGTCAGCGGGGGTGTTTTAGCTTAGCAGCATTTAATGCCCTGTTTGTGATCTATCTGAAACGGTCTGTTGACACTTAGACAAATCAACATCCCTGTGGGAAGCTTTGCATAGAACAGTTTTCACGACGGTAATTTCATCAACTCAGCAAGAAGATAAAGATTGGTAATGCTTCGTTCCATAATGCCTGCTCAATGCCAAGTCAACAATTAACAAAAACAAGATATTTGCACGGTGTTTTCTAAGAGGAACATATACAAGTGAACCACACACTCGGCCGTCGTTTAGCTGCGACTGGGTTCTAGAACAGGTGATCTGACTGCCGGTCTAATGCGAATGCTCAGTGTAGCACACCTGAGGAAGTATTTCAATACAAATCTTAGGGCTAAGGAGTCTATCCATTATTTAGCTACGGTTGTATATTATGCCGTTTGCAAATGTCCCGCAAAATCTTGTTGACCATGAGGAACTCTATCGAGTCTGCAGCTCCGAAAATTTCATGATAAATCTGAGCTTCAAACCTTTTTGCTTATTCAACGCTCTGTTCTAGTCTAATGATCAAGAGTATCGATAGAGATTTTGAGCCGCCCGTATCTTTCAGAGAGAACGAATACGAGCCGACGTTTAATCTCCATATTTGAAAATTGCTTGCAGATGCTTATAACAATATGTATCGTTACAGAGTAAAAAAACTTAGGCAGCTAATTTTTGTCCATGTTCGATTAAATTAACAGGCAGGAACGAATACGAGCCGACGTTTAATCTCCATATTTGAAAATTGCTTGCAGATGCTTATAACAATATGTATCGTTACAGAGAAAAAAACTTAGGCAGCTAATTTTTGTCCATGTTCGATTAAATCGATTAACAGGCAGTTCAAAGGTGCACACGCATCCTCAAGTTTACTGCTGAAAGATGAACAAAATAACTTCCGCTTTTGTCTGAAAAAGATAAAGACCGGTCGTTCCCCCGAGAAGAACGTTATGGAGACCTGCGAACTTCTAACAGCATACGAAAGCCAACAGCTCTGGGAGCTGTAAACCACAGTATTCCAAAACCGAATTGTCAGGTTATTCAAGGCATTCTTCCACTTCTAAAGCGAAACAGTTGTCTAAACGTTTAAATTAGTTCTGAAACATCTTTCTTAGCCGCAGTTTCGGAATCCGCAAAAATTCGTGTTCCAATTACTCTTGTTTGGACAATCTTCTTGTTCTGGTGTAAATGCTCTGGTCGGACCACGACGTGTGTCGACCCCGCATATCCAAGGGAATTGCACAGATAGTAACAATGTTAATTCACATTCCAGCACTTACTCACAAGTCCACATGTATAATTTCCAAGGCTTTTCAAGGATTAGTGGCGCTACCTAACTTTGACGTCTTGATAGACGATCCATTGGATCGGTCGAGGGGTCAAGTAAATCACTCATACTTTCAAACTGTGAAAATGCACGCCTTTCAGACATGCTGGCTTGGACACTTCCAAGTTGCACTTTTGGGTTCTCGGCAGATATACCAAGACCGGAGTTGGAAGCCCATCACCGCAGGGGATTGACAAATTTAATAAGCTTTAGTGAAAGCAAAACGTGAGTTTACTATAGAATATCAAAAAATCGCATCAGAACCGAAGGGTAGCTGTTCTGAAGATATTAAAAGTGAGGGTTAAAACAACTGGCTTTAGTGGTAAGAAATCCCTTCTGAAACCATTAGCCTCTCCAAATTGGAAATCAAGGAGTTAGTTTGACGACCGAATTAGAGCTCCAGCTGTAGCTAAGCGAAAGGTTCTCTTGACTTATCATGACCGAGTGGCATTTGCATGAAACGTAACCTTCGTAAATTGGATAATCGAGTCACCAAACTGTTTAGAATAGTTTACATACTTGCAGAGCCAAAGTGAAAATCTGATTTATTAAACAGTTTATTTTAATTTGAAGAACGCAGAAGTTTAAGTCACTCATCATATGAATTCACCTGTTTGAGTGATACATCTTTAAAGAGACCTCTGCAGTTATTTGAGACTATTTGTTCTCTAGAAATCTTATTCAGGAGCTAATTAGATAGCAATCCGCAAGGTGGCCTACAGAAAGGAGTAGCTGCTCTTTAGTAACGCGTCGTTTGGTGAATTATATTTTGTTGATAGTGTCAGGGGATTTGGAAGTTTTAATGGTTTTTTTTAATGTAAGTGAAATCGGTCTGTGTTGAAAGGCTGAGAAACACTGTACACCTATTTTATTCTTGTTTGGAATCATTAGCAGTGCACATCTCACAAACCTCTCTCGGTTAATATTTTGGGCTCAGTCGTTCACCCTCCCTCAGACAGGACATAGCACCACTTATACCTCAACCACAAACTCATAACGTAGTCACATGCAGCCTTTTCAATAAATTCAGCAGTCACATTTTGTCGAGTGTCTTCTGTTTAGTGTCAGTCACTCGTTTAATCACTTTAGCGGAACTAATTTGAGGCAGAATTTGTTCACCAGCTGGTGTTATAGAACTGCAGGGCTTTTCTAAGAATAAAAACTTATCAGCAGCAAGCTAAGTTCTGAGAACACAGAGAATAGGTCGGTCCCTTTCAGTCAGTGTTAGTTTGAGACTTGTTGCCGCCTTCTCCTTCTGCGTATAACGGTTGAAATAGAACGGTCGAGTCGGATGAAACTGTTCTGCATGCTGTACCTCACGCTGTCAAAGCAGCATATAAAAATTCTATTCTACCGGAGTGGTGAATAAGTATGAATCTGGCAAGCACGTTCTGCTGTTCCTTTCGGTTGACACTAGGACAAATACAAGTTATTGTACTGTGACAATCTTAAGGTAACCATTTGAGAGACTCTGGCTGAGGAGCCTTATATTCTTCTTGTTTGAGATGTGACGTCCTGGTGGCACGTCAGTCCACTTTGGTAAAAACAACCTTGTTTTGAATCTCGCCTGGTGACAAAAGCTTGGTCGCCTTATACAGTGTGTACAAGAGGATGACATGCAGCTGCTGAGGCATCTTATCTTTCTTCACTATCCCATCTTATCTCTCTTCTCTACCCATTTACCACTCAGTTCTATTCAAGCGTAGCCTGTTACCAAGGGAATTGTTCATCTACACCCCATTGTTCATATCTGACGTCTTAAATTCTTTCGGATAAGCTATTTGCCCTGTTTTCATCACAAGTTCTCTTGTGCAGATATTTGAGCAATTTATTTCACTGGTGGCTTTTGCGGGTGTTTTTGGTCTCCATTGATTAGTGTTTGTCGCCTCCCTGAAACTTTCACACAAGGTTTCAGTTCAGAAGCTAATTTTATTGCAAACTCTTTATATGGGATGGGAAAATATAACAACAAGACGCGGAACATTTGGAATTCACCACCATGTGTCTGAGCATTGTACAAAAAGAGTGTTTAGACCTTCCAAAACCAGCAGAGAATTTCTCATGATAGTGGCGTCATGTGTAGGTATTTATGTTTTACAAGTCTATATACTACGGCAAAATTGCTTCCTGGGTGCGTTATAATTGCATGGCTTGTTCCAAACAGTACTACTTATCCTTCATTCAAGTTAACAAAAGTATTGTTGCCAATTTTATCAGGTAGGTTTTGTGGTTTACTACAGATTTAAGTACACGTATATGATTTGTTTTCTGTAATTTCCCAAAGTAACCCTCAGATATTACTCAACAGCCAGAGTATAAGAAAGTTTGTGTGCAGTCTTGGATTTCACTCCATCTTGTACCACTTAAAATGATTCTGAAAAACTCTGCTGCAAATATGGGAGAACTAACCTTGATAAATATTGACAGACGTATGGAATTACTACCTTACCCAGTTTATGAAGCCGTTATTTCGTGATTGCTGTATAAAATAAGGGAGCCGAATGGTTAGCTCGATCACTTATGCGACTGGCTAGTGTGTTTGCTGTTTGCTAGTCTACCAAGACCTGTCGATTAACTGAACGTCCATGAAAAGCCCTTAGCTGTGACCTTGAACACGCTATCCATCTGGCTGGATTATTAATGTCCGACATTATACAAGGCTCAGCTGTCAGCAAGACACTTGTCCGAAAGTTGGTTCAACTAGGCGATTCTAATAATGGTGGATGAAAAAGGCTAAAGAAGCAATTTTGATCTCATACACCAGCAACCAGCACAGCAGCAGATTCATCTGTTTGCGGTAAAAAGTGCAAAACTCTCCCAAACAACTTCGGCGCATTTGGGTTAATCCCGAACAGTACAGAGGTGAAGAACCTCTCCACACCACAAATAAAGGAAGCTGTTGCAATCAAAATTCATGGGTTCCGTTTTCACTCCGACGACGAACTTCCCTTCTTAACCTCGTATCTTGGTATAAAAACATCTTCAACGGCAGATCAGCGACGCCTAATTTGACTACCGAATTTTGCCTAAAATCACGTGATCACATTTGAAAGGAAACCTTAGAAAAGATAACATACTATTTCGGTGAAATACTACCGTTTGAAGAATTCAAAGAGTTCATTAGATGTGCTGACAAATGTGGGACTAGTTATTCGTGCTTGTAAACGTCTTCCATGAAAGCTCCTAGCATATGAAAAGCTTGCGGTATTCGAAATTCATGGCACGTCCTACATCCCTGAGTAACGTAGAATGAAGCCTGGTAGTCAATTTGGATTCGCCTCTTAGCTTACCACTGAGGATTCTATAGAGAAATATTTTCGGCCCATGAAACTAATTAGTATTGATTATTTATTCATTCCAAACACAAACTGATTAATGTTACGGCTGTCTGGTGAGTCACACAACATCGAATAACAGGTAGCATGTTCTGTGAGCGGCGTTTCCGTATTGAGCTAGTACCACCCAATTCACGTTCGCTTTTGTTCTGCTCAGCGTTACTTGTTCCAGAAATGTGACAATCCTCATAATAAAAGTAAGACTTATAAACTCATAGGAACTTTCTTCTGACCACAAATAGTCCATTTTCTACGCTGTGTGAAAACACACGCCCATATGGGCGGGAAAACGTCTGATAAAATCACAGTATCACAGTATCGGACGTAACCATTACTCGTTACACGACATCGATTACTGTCGGGCAAACACCCTGCAGGCCGACCAATCAAATTGCTGAATCCTCATCCAGTGACTCAATGAGTTTGATGAGTTAGTTCGCAAATTCACAACACGAGATCAACCGGCGTGTGGTGGAAGCGTAACCGCTCAAAATCAGTAGAAATAGAACGGCTACATAGCTAAACATTACTGATGCAATAAGTCTTCGGACAGACCAGGTTTTGCAAATTTTTCGCACTTTAGTTGGGTGAGTTTCAAGATACCGCACAATTCATTACTCTTTTTGTATCAATGTTTGGTAATATATCCACTAAAGGGCTTGGCTTATGCGGTAAGACGGAAGTTATATGGAATCCCCATCCTAGCTATGAAGAACGCATACGATCAAATGCGTAATTATCTACTCATCATGGGTCAAGCCACCGAGCAGTAAACAGTGGATTACTGAAACATGTGGGTTTTCCGCTGGACATAGCCAGGCATCACAGAGGACCATACCCTATGTCAGTGGATGGAATGAGGCATTCTGGCGTAACGTTGCCTACTGGTAAACACGAAATAAGCGATTACGAGCTATCAAACATAAAAGCAAATACTTTATTTGGACAGAGTTTTTAATAAGTCAAGTGTCCTCATGTGTCCTCCTGAGCCTCCTTAGTGGTTTGAATGTTAAACAGTAATGGAAAAATACTGTAAAATTGTCTCCTAAGTTCCAAGCCAAGAAGACGAAAGTGGTCGTTGCGTGTGTGTATTTGCAGTGATGTATCGCACTTTTAGACGAAATCACTTTCACGGTGGTAACACCCTCAACTTGCATACCAGACTTCCGGAGCATAAAATCTAGCGCGGCCAAGGATGTATATTACTGATGAGCTCTAGTGAGAGCAAAACTCAGACAACTGAAGGGGACAAAATTTCTCAAAGCACTTTTGATTAGCCGTCATAAATAACTGCCATGCATGCAAACCTGCATGTTTGACCCACGATTTACATGGTTTTATTGATAAGCGGATGATCTCTAAACTCGGATCCAGGGTTCCTACTCTGTGCTGTGGACTCACCAGAGTGATTGCACCAGGAAGGGAGAACAGTGTGGACTCACCAGAGTGATTGCGCCAGGAAGGGAGAACAACTGTTCAGACGAAATTGAGGTGAGCGTCAATTCTGTTGAATGGTTGTGCAAAATGATCGTATCGCCTTGTTTTGTGCCATCAACTTGATTTAAATGCTCTCAAACCGGAACTATGCATTGCTGAGTTGTTTCAACCAACCGGTCAAAAGGCGGAACTGCACCTGTCAAGCCACACTGATAAACTGAATAATTTAAAGCTTGTTTCTATTTTAGAGATTTTTTTAAATTTCGAGCCACCTCACCACTTGTTTGTAAAACCTGTCCTCCGTTTCGAAGCGATTCACGAAGCAGTGGGTTTGAAGTTTGCTCGATTTTCAGATGGACTGTTATCAAAGTTGTCACACGTATTCTGAATGTCTTACTTTTATCTCGACACATGATTCGGAAACACGGGGTGTGAATTACTCAAAGCACGACATTGTTCTGTGTGCAAGGTTTCATACAAGACCAGTTTACACTCAAATCATAACTCATGGGGTTGGAAAGTGTACCTTTGCATGGAACAATTCTCAGTTATGGTAGGATGAAACTGACGGCGCGACACTTGGCATAGGGATTGGGAAAAGGTTAAACCCAGTTGGCAAAATTTCGGACTGTCTGGTTTGATGTTTGGACTGATATCCATGTAACATGAGGTACGAAAACTGCAACAGACATTCAGTGAGAATGACTATCTTGATCGCTTATTAAATTTTCGAACATTTGTTTAGATGCTGTTGGTGAATTGCAAATCACCGGCTGCAGCACACTTTGGGACAGCCAGCATCCTTTCATTACCATGAACGAAGACGCAATGTAAAAAACCTGCACTTGGTCAATTTCACCAATGAAATCATGATTACCTTGTCAAAATTTGTAAGAATCAACCGGGTCACAGACTGCGACTGAGGATGCTTGAAGTTTGAGAACGGTGAAGACCAATACTGAAAAACACTTATTTCCCCTTGTCAGCCGAATAAAAGAAACTCAAAGTCCTTATCCTCATCAAATTATTCACACCTACATCTCGGCAATGGATTTGGTAGCTTCTAACCCAGTGGTTCTGCGAGATTTCAAGTTGTGTGATG
The DNA here is from genome assembly GCF_000715545.1 of Opisthorchis viverrini. Classification (NCBI taxonomy): domain Eukaryota; kingdom Metazoa; phylum Platyhelminthes; class Trematoda; order Opisthorchiida; family Opisthorchiidae; genus Opisthorchis; species Opisthorchis viverrini. Next base: position 338,334 of record NW_008752043.1, on the reverse strand, counting down.
TGCAGCTTGTGTGATGCATAGTTTAACATGGTGTAGCATAGCATAATAAGGCATGCTCATATTATAGTACGGTATAATATAGTATGGTGTAGTCCGGAATGGGATAGTATAGTATGATAAAGCATAGTGTAGTATAGCGTATCATAATACAGTGCATTATAGTGTAGTAGAGTACACCACTTCATGGTGTGACATGGGATGGCACAATATAATGCAATGTACTAAAATGTACCACAGCTTGGTATGTGTAGTGCTGCGTCAGCGCACGATGAGCGTGCCCAAAAGAGCGAGTTTGAGCAGGAAAACATGTTTATAGTTGAGTCACATTTGTGGTGAAGTGTTGACAGGTGTTGACTTTGGTACTATTTTAGAAAATACAGAGGTTGCCTTTGTTTAGTTTTTTGGCCAAAGAGAACTTATGTAATGTCCCTTTAATAAACACTGATTTCGCCTTCGTTTTGGGCACTTCCCGATTCAATAACGCTGTGGGGTGTCATGCATCGTGAGATCGCCCTTCGAATTGCCCCTCAGGCAAAACAGAAATCCCCAGCATCTTCCATAAGACTACTGTACTCATTGAGATCGAATTTGTCTGAAGACTCAGTGGGAAAAATGTTACAAAGTACGAAAAAGAATTACAGACCAGAAGCTTTGGGCCGTTGGATGAGAACCGAATTATCATACGGCTACGTGGAGTTCAGTAACGCCACACCGAAGTATCAACACAGGGGAAGTATACCTTTGATTTCGCATAGGAAAGACCGCCCATCATGTTGGACTGGGAACACTGACATAGCCTCTCTCTTTCAGAGAGTTTATTCCAGTGAGCATTGCGTCACATAGATTGAGACCATTACTTTTGTGTAGTAAAGCGATTTTATTCGTTTATGTACATGTGTATGGCTTACCAAATCTTGATCATGGCGATAAGTCTAGACTAGATTTCTTACCGTTGCGGCTCTAAATGCGTTTACAAGCTCCTTACTTGACTACCACACAATAATCTTGATCGTATGGTGTACTTTATTACATAACATGACCTTATTAAATCTGGCTGATAAAAAACCAGGCGTATGATTTACGAGATAACAAAGAATGTTGTGTCAATACGGAGTTCACTAGAGAGAAGACTGAAAAACTTTTAGAATCCACGACCGTAATCAGTCATACCCATGACCAATATGAACCCATTTCCCAAGAGCCTGTTTGATACACGAAGTTGTCATGCTTTTTCGAGCTAAAATCTCACTCATACAAAATCGGCCTATGTTCGGAGTGTCTCGCGCGTTTTTGCTTTGATCCACAGCGAATTAGGCTCTCAGACCTCTCACTTTCTCGGATTTGAACATCTAGTCCAGGAAAACCAAGAGCTGGAAATTTTTCAAAGTTTGCAACATTTCCTGCTTTCACACCATTGAAACTGTCACACGATTACCAAAAGATGGAACAAGATGTACTCCTAGACGCCTGTAATTATTCATTGGAAATAGCATACCCTGCGATAGGCAGTACGTGTCATGTCCAGCTGACGACAAAACGAGCAATTGGACAGAATTTTCCCAAACCAAAATGCCCATCAACACCTAGGTTGTTCATATCTGGTGTAATTTTTCCCGTAGCGAGACCCGGAGGAAAGAATCAACATTTTCGCCAACTTACTGCTACAGGTAATTTTTTAATGATGACTGCGGTGCATTTACCTCTAATAAATCTGCACACCAACTGAGTCGTTTGTGGAAAGTTTTCAATTCACCGACCGAATAGTGGGCGATGAATTTGGATTAGGCTTTCTAAATCCTTGAAAATCACTTTGCATCCCAATCATCCGATTCCCCTGACACCCAACAGAAAATGCGACTGTATGTTCATAGCTAACTTAAACCTTTGCCATGGTGTTCGTGCACTTATTGGTGCGGTAAATGGCCTATGTATTCGTATTCGGTCGAGCAACCAAAACATTTTCTGATTGTCATAACATGAAATTAGACCGGTGAGTTGGTTTTCCCTGAGACTTTATAGGTGGTAGAGATCCATTCTTAATTATCATCGCGCAGTAATAATAATAATAATAATGATAATAATAATAATGTATATTCCCAACTTGTGGGTGGCATACTGTCTGGCATGATCATGCATTTACAGTCAGGCTGGGG